>NC_085138.1:371915415-372140415 GCF_035046485.1 Aedes albopictus | reverse complement strand
GGCGGTTGTTTGATGGAGTTTCAGGCCCTAAAACCATGCAATATGGGTATGTTTTGTATAGAGAAGATGTCCGGAGTCCCAAAATGGCGGCCAGAATATCCAAGATGGCAGACTAAAATCCAAGATGGTGGCTCCAAATTCAAGATGGCGGCGTTTAAAGGAGTTTTAGGCCCTAAACCATGCAATATGGCTATATTTGGCATGGGGAAGATGTCCGGAGTCCAAAATTGGCGACCGGAATATCCAATATGGCGGTCTAAAATCCAAGATTTTGGCTCAAAATTCAAGATAACGGCTTTTTCTTAAGATTTTGAGGCTCAAACATCAAAAGCCATATAAACGATATGGTGCCCTAAAATGGATTTTTGTTAAACATATGAAAGTGCTATACAGTTTCTTACCGCTTTTGGCAACACCCGTTTTTGGCAACACCCGTTTTTGGCAACAATTTTTTGCCGATTTTGGCAACAATTTTTACCGATTTTGGCAACACAAATTTTTGACAATTTTTTTTATCGCAAAATCGTCTAAAATACATGTTTTTAGCTTTATCTCTATTAAAAAATATAAATTCATTAAGTTTTCAAATGTCATATTTTAAAATCATTACGGAATTTATGAACGTCACCTAAGGGGAGCGTTTTGTAACTTGTGAACCCTAGTAGCCAAAAGTTCAGATAAAAGGGTACTTTATAAGCTAAGCAGCTTGTTTGAGGTTGCTCATTAGCCTTCTAAGCAGCTTCATTTTTAAGTAATTTTAGAACTTGAAAGTTCACATAAGCACGCTGAATAGCCTTCTAAGCAGCTTCTGACAGAACTTTGACAAAATTCATGCAGAAGCAAAAATGTGTTTTCCAGAATCACAACCCTGTTAGTGTTTGTGATTCACGTCTGGAAATTGCTTCTGAAAATTATATTTTCACACATGTCGCTGCTATGTAGATTTGAACTGGATCCTCCTGCGTGATAGTCTGCCGACTTACCGCTGCGCTGCTGAAGACACTTGACAAAGTCAAGCTAACTTAATTACTGGACAAATATGCAAAACTAGCTGCCAACAGAATATTGATTCAAGTCAGACTTTACCTTCTGTTTACTCAATCGCAACTGTAGTACTGTGGTAGGGCGTACGGTTCTCACGCAGCGACTATCGGTTCGAATCCGATGGACGGATTTTTTTTTTTGCTCAAGCCTAGTATTTATTGATTTGATAAAGGCAGCTATATTATCGCACAATTAAAAATTAGAAATTAGCAATAAACTTGATCAAATTCGCCTAACACTTTGTATGGGTGAAGCAATTAAAATTCAACTTTTTATTGAATTACTCGAAATTCTATGGAGATTTTTTAATAGTTTTTTGTGCAGATGATAAAAAGAAGGAACATCTCTCGATTATAAAAGACTTAAATAATTTTCACCAATATTTTTGTAGGAGTGTACGATCACATTGCAATCAGAATAGACGTGTTTGTTCTCTCGTAGGCTTGTTTTCGTTGCTCTTTTTTGTCGCGCACGGTATTCGAAGTAACGGTCGAAATGTGCAGTGAAGCTACAGTTAAAAACACACTGGCTTTTGTTTTTCCCGACGATTCAGCTCAGCCAAGTTTGGCTGAAATGGCCCGCTTCATCAAATCGCTTGCCGGAGACGTGGCAATGATGGAAACCACGTATAAAATCTCCGATGAGAAATCGGTCTTTATTCGATACCGGAATGAAGATGCGATGAAGTTTTCATTGGAAAATAACTCCAATGTGATTCCCTTCCATTACAGTAATGAAACAAAGGTGATGGTCCGCATGTCCGTTGCGGGAGGAAATATTCGTTATGTGAGGGTTTTCGACCTGCCTCCAGAGGTTTCGGACCAGCACATAACCTCTGTTATGACGAAGTACGGGAAAGTGAAGCGCACCGTGCGTGAACGGTTCCCGGCTGAATTTCAACTCGATATGTTTACCGGAGTGCGTGGAATCTACATGGATATCGAACAAGATATCCCTGAGGTGATCTATTTCCACCATAGAAAAGCTAAGGTTTGCAACGATGAAAGGAAAACCAAATGTTTCGTGTGTAAATCTGAAACTCACATGAAAAAATCATGCCCGGTGCTACAGGAACGACGACAAAAGGACGGATCTCACTTGGAACCAACAATAGAACCCCAGAGCGTAGACGCAACAGCAGCTGGTGGCGGTGAAGCTGATCCTCACCGCTGGGTTGTACAGCGCAGCAGAAGATCAAAACAAAAGGCGAAAAAAGTTGAAACAATGTCACCACGATCTGCCGAAACAACGAGCACGATCAGTTCGTCGGCAAGCAAAGAAGATAGCATCTATTCAGCAACCCCCTCGGTACCCCACTCTTCTTGCGTGAAGAGAAGGTGTCGCGTACCAACGTACGAATGGTTTGACGATGAGAACTTTCCTCGGGAGCTGATAGAATCGGACCGACAAAGGTTAGCAGCAGCGTACAATTCGCCTTGACGGAGGCTCTCTGAGAGAATTGCGCTGTGCGTGAAATCAATTTTTTTTAACATGGGAAAAGATAGGAGCTGCATTTTCAAATGCTTCTAAAATATTTTAGGGACTTCAGATTGAAAAAAGTGTTAATGTTTTGCAATATACTTTCAATTAGCTACATTATAACTGGTTTTAGACAAAAGTTTTTAAATCACAATGTTATGTCTATAATAAAGCGTATCAAAATCTCATTCGATAACATTAAGAACGTTTTGCTTGAAAAAAATTCTATAAAGAAATAGAAGCATTTGAAAATGCAGCTCCTATCCTTTCCCATGTTAAAAAAATTGTTTTCACGCAAGCGCAATTCTCTCAGAGAGCCTCAGTCATGGCGAATATTAGTGTAGATGAGATTGAAGTGTATCATGGTTAAAAATTCTTATTGTTATTGTATTATAGTTATCGCTTCGCAAAGTGTCATGCACAATTGAGCCTACCAAATAAATATACTGGATAAAAAAAAATATTTTTGTAAGATATTGGCTATTGCTAGTTTTCACCGTTTCAGTGCGCGTTAATATTTTAGTCTTTGATAAATTCATATTTGTCTTTTATTCGTGTATGTTTAAACAGTTGTTTTCTGTAAAAGAAATAAATTTAATCTTTATTGAAACACAATGCTAATGAACTGAACTTCTATGAACTTGAAAGTTCCGACAAAGTTCCAAGTAGTATCTTAAGCAGCTTTAAAGTTCAGCGAAGTTCAGATAAAGTTCCGAATGGAACTTTCTGGCAGCTTAAGAGGCTAACAATGAGCCTTGCCGGAACTTGTGACCGAAGTTCATGCAAGGCTCATCGTTAGCCTCTTAAGCAGCCAGAAAGTTCCATTTGGAACTTTATCTGAACTTCGCGGAACTTGAAAGAGCATTTTGTCATGGGAAGTGGAACTTTTGGTAACTTCGGAAGGATTCTGGTATTTTACTTGCATACTAGCACTTACCAGTCTTTGAAGAGTTAGTACATACATTGATCCCTAACCCAATTTATATTTCTTTGCATCGAGTTTAGCCTCGGATGGGGAGGTTTTTAACTACTTGCAAAGTAAAGTTGGTTAACTTAGTTTAACTAAAAAACTGGAAACCACCAAGATACCAGTAACAAGCACTATTTACCATGAATCCTTATTACCAAAACACATTACTTGACAAACCGGATGTCACTAGGGTTCGGTTTGGTAGATCTTTAACCGTAACGCAACACAAAAAGACGATCTTCCTACGTTACGGGCTCCGTTACAGATCGAGCATATTTCAAACCCCCTCAACCATTCATACATCCACACGGGTCGCCTGACACCTTGGATTGGGGTTACCTGTTTGATGAACTTTTACCCCCGGAACAGGTGGTCCGTAGTGCTATTCTAAGCCAGCAACTAAAAAGGGATTCCAGAAAGTAATTTGAGAAGAATTTCAGACGGAATTTCTAAATAATGTGTCGTTTATGTATCGTTCCTCGTTCTGTCGGGTATCATGCTGCAGTATTATTTCTCGCACTCTGTTATTCTTCTCCAAAATCTACACTCCTTGTTGAATTGTTTCGTCTACGTTTCCGCTTGTGTTTACGTGTTTTACAATTTGTTTGAAGCTTCATTCATTTCATTTATTTAGTTAACATCAAATTCATGATAATACTGAATCAACAATTTGCCGCCATAATACTCGATTTGCAGCTGCAGCTCTCCAACGTCGGTCACGCCCAACACTCGCCAGATCACGCTCCACCTGGTCCGCCCATCGTGCTCTCTGCGCTCCACGCCTTCTTGTACCAACCGGATGGTTAGCAAACACCAACTTTGCAGGGTTGTTGTCCGGCATTCTTGCAACATGCCCTGCCCATCGTATCCTTCCGGCTTTGGCCACTTTCTGGATGCTGGGTTCGCCGTAAAGTGCAGCGAGCTCGTGGTTCATCCTTCTCTGCCACACACCGTTCTCCTGCACGCCGCCGAAGATCGTCCTTAGCACCCGTCGCTCGAAAACTCCGAGTGCTTGCTGGTCCTCCTCGAGCATCGTCCATGTCTCGTGTCCGTAGAGAACCACCGGTCTTATTAACGTCTTATACATGGTACATTTGGTGCGGGGGTGAATCTTTTTTGACCGCAGTTTCTTCTGGAGCCCATAATAGGCACGACTTCCACTGATGATGCGCCTTCGTATTTCACGGCTCACGTTATTGTCAGCCGTTAGCAAGGAACCGAGACGAATTCTTCTACCACCTCGAAAGTATCCCCGTCTATCGTAACATTGCTGCCAAGGCTTGTCCTGTCTCGCTCAGTCCCACCTACCAGCATGTACTTTGTCTTAGCCGCATTCACCACCAGTCCGACCTTTGCTGCTTCACGTTTCAGGCGGGTGTACTGTTCTGCCACCGTTCCAAATGTTCTAGCAATAATATCCATGTCATCCGCAAAACAGACAAATTGGCTGGATTTCGTGAAGATCGTACCCCGGCTGTTGAGCCCGGCTCGTCGCATAACACCTTCCAGGGCAATGTTGAATAGTAGGCAGGAAAGTCCATCACCTTGTCGTAGTCCCCGTCGAGATTCAAATGAACTGGATAGTTCACCCGAAATCCTTACGCTGTTCTGCACACCGTCCATCGTTGCTCTTATCAGTCTAGTCAGCTTCCCGGGAAAGCTGTTCTCGTCCATAATTTCCCATAGCTCTGTGCGGTCGATACTGTCGTATGCCGCTTTGAAGTCGATGAACAGATGATGCGTTGGGACCTGGTATTCACGGCATTTCTGGAGGATTTGCCGTACGATGAAGATCTGGTCCGTTGTCGACCGGCCGTCGATGAAACCGGCTTGGTAACTTCCCACGAACTCATTTACTTTAGGTGAAAGACGACGGAAGATGATCTGGGATAGCACTTTGTAGGCGGCATTCAAAATGGTGATCGCTCGAAAGTTCTCACACATTAACTTGTCGCCTTTCTTATGGACGGGACAGATTATCCCTTCCTTCCACTCCTCCGGTAGCTGTTCGGTTTCCCAGATCTTGACTACTAACTGGTGCAGACAGGTGGCCAACTTTTCCGGGCCCATCTTGATGAGTTCTGCTGCGATACCGTCCTTACCAGCCGCTTTGTTGTTTTTGAGCTGGTGGATGGCAGCCTTAACTTCCCTCAGCGTGGGAGTTGGTTCGTTCCCGTCCTCTGCTGCACCAACATAGTCATTTCCTCCGCTGCCTTGGTCCTCCGTGCCTACATTCTCTTCGCCATTCAGGTGCTCGTCGAAGTGCTGCTTCCACCTTTCGATCACCTCACGTTTGTCCGTCAGGAGGCTCCCATCCTTATCCCTGCAGATTTCGGCTTGCGGCACGTAGCCTTTGCGGGATGCGTTGAGCTTCTGATAGAACTTCCGTGTTTCCTGTGAACGGCACAGCAGTTCCATTTCCTCGCACTCCGCTTCTTCCAGGCGGCGCTTTTTCTCCCGGAAGAGACGGGTCTGCTGCTTCCGCTTCTGTCTGTATCGCTCCACATTCTGTCGGGTTCCATGCTGCAGCATTGCCGCCCGCGCTGCATCCTTCTCCTCCAGAACCGCTCTGCACTCCTCGTCGAACCAATCGTTTCGTCGACTCCGTTCTACATACCCGATAGTGCTCTCGGCTGCGTTGTTGATGGCTGCTTTGACTGTACTCCAGCAGTCCTCTAGAGGGGCCACATCGAGCACATCCTCGTCCGGCAACGCTGCCTCGAGATTCTGCGCGTATGCGGTGGCGACATCCGGTTGCTTCAGTCGCTCTAGATCGTACCAGGGCGGCCGCCGGTACTGTACATTGTTAATAACGGAGAGTTTTGGGCGCAGTTTAACCATCACCAGGTAGTGATCAGAGTCGATATTAGCGCCACGATAGGTCCTGACGTCGATAATGTCGGAGAAGTGCCGTCCATCAATCAGAACGTGGTCGATTTGCGATTCCGTTTGTTGTGGTGATCTCCAGGTGTAACGATACGGGAGGCTGTGCTGGAAGAAGGTGCTACGAATGGCCATGTTCTTGGAGGCGGCGAAATCGATGAGGCGTAGGCCATTTTCGTTCGTCAGCTGGTGGGCGCTGAACTTTCCAATCATCGGTCTGAATTCCTCCTCCTGGCCTACCTGAGCGTTTAGATCCCCTATGATGATCTTGACGTCGTGGTTTGGGCAGCGGCCGTACTCGCGTTCGAGCTGCGCGTAAAATGCGTCTTTGTCATCATCAGTGCTTCCGGAGTGAGGGCTGTGCACGTTTATTATGCTAATGTTGAAGAATCGGCCCTTGATTCTCAACCTGCACATTCTTTCGTCGATCGGCCACCAACCGATCACGCGCCTCTGCATGTCGCCCACCACTATAAAAGCTGTTCCCAGCTCACGTGTGTTGCCGCAACTCTGGTAGATGGTATGATTACCTCTAAACGTTCGCACCATAGATCCCGTGCAACACACCTCCTGCAGCGCTACGATTTCGAACCCGCGGTCCTTCAGTATATCGGCGAGTATGCGGGTGCTCCCGATGAAGTTGAGAGATCTGCAGTTCCACGTACCGAGCTTCCAATCGCAAGTCCCTTTTCGTCGCTGTGGTCGTCGCCATTGGTATCGGTTCGCGTTCTTCTCTTGTTGATTTTCCGGTGCTAGTCTTTTTTACGGCTGGCTCGCAGGGCCTGACACCAACCCAGTAACCCAGGGAGCTGGGCTTACCTTCCCGGAAGCTACGGGTTCTGCATTGGCATTTCCTCCAACTACAGTGCTAAATAGCTAGGCTCGAGCGCCAGTCTTCGCCGGGGGTGGTGTTTTTAATGGGCGCCCAGGAGATAATATTTTACCTGAGCTTCCACCCCAGTTGTTTGAAGCTTAAAAATAACTAAACCTGTGACTAGATTGCATTTATACTTCTCATGGTTCACTTGGCAACATACAACATGGTAATATTTCTGCAAAAATGTTTTACTAATTCACACAAGACAGTAAACTTTGAACGCTATTTAAAAAAAAGGATCAAATGTCATGTCGGTGAAAACAATTTACATGAGAGCTTATGTATTCTTTAGCTGATCGCCGATGAAAAAAACTTGCCCGACTGTAAGAACGTCCTATATACCTACATTTTGCGTGATTTTCAGGTACTTTCTATAAAAAATCAATGCATATTTTGTTTTTTCCAACTAATTTCTTTGATATATGGTTTTTTTTTATTATTTTTCATTATTATAACTCGAAACGGACATTAAATTTGTTTACAAACGAAACTTACTGAAAAAACTCGATTTTAGGTAGGTATTTCAAAAAAGGACTAATATCTCAAAAACAGTAGGCTTTGGAAATTTGACGTCTTCGGCAAACTTTTTTAGCATAAATAGCCGAACAACTTTGCCGAAGACACCAAACCGCTAAAATGAAAGATGGCCAAAATGACTTATACGACTTTTATGCGAATAACGTAAGAAAAATATGCTACCGTTCAGAATATCGACCTTGTTAATAGAAATATTTTCTCTGAAGACACCAAGTGTGGATCTCGACATCTCGATGAGCTGAAGGTTTTTTCCGTGTACATATTTTCAATCCTGTCTCAGTGTGGGCTTGTTCGTAATTCTGCAAGCACGCAAAGCCGTTTGCTTTAGCAGCACCATGTCGAGGCGGCCGTCAGTACCGTACATTGTTTAAGACGGAGAATTTTAGGCGCAGTTAGACCACTACCAGGTATTGATCAGAATTGCTGTAAGCGTCACGATAGGTCCTGACGGTGACATTATCGGAGAAGTGTTGTCAATCAATCAGAACGTGGTCTATTTGCGGTTCTGTATGCTGAGTTGATATGAATAAGAAATAACATGTAAAACAGTTCAAGCCTAACTTTACCAAACACCATATGTAAAATATGTAAACAAAAAAGTGATTCTCACATGAGGCACTGAATTTC
The DNA here is from genome assembly GCF_035046485.1 of Aedes albopictus. Lineage (NCBI taxonomy): Eukaryota > Metazoa > Arthropoda > Insecta > Diptera > Culicidae > Aedes > Aedes albopictus. The sequence continues at coordinate 372,131,998 of NC_085138.1, read as the reverse complement.
GTTAATGACTACTTGTATCACTCACTTTTGAAGATGATTTGCGAAAAAACACCCGGATTTTTCACGTTTCTGAAATGCATACATTGGAGTTGCTATGGGAACAGCGAACTTCCCCTTCAATTTTCTCCGTTCGTGGATTTTGTTAGATACAGTGTTTGGCAAAGTTAGGCTTGAATTCAGTGGTATCCCTTTCTGTTCATCCAATAGAAATACACTAGAACTCCAATGGCGCTGTAGTCACTTTTCCTATTTAAAAAAATAATAACTTTTATTGTAATAATTGATTGTTGTCAAGTGTCCAGCTTTAAGAGCATCTTTTGTTTTGGTAAACAAAATTTATTTGACACTTCTAGTACCGCTGCTGACGCTGTAAGGGCGTGGCAAACTAGATGTTAGTCACACGAACAGTCGCGACATTGGACTTCTGTGGCTAATTTTTCTAATGTTCATCCCAGTCGGTGGCGGAAGCTAGAGGGGAGTAGAGAGACATACAATTTCCCAGTTTATCTCTGTAGGGTTTGTGTGCCATCAGTAATCTCGCGCACCCAATTTCATGCTATTGCGTTAAAACAAGCGATTACGGCACCGATTGATTCCGTTCTTTATGTTTTCATGCGTGCTTACTTCTAACAAAAAATACAAAAATAAGAAACAAAACAAACAGCGCTTCAATCCTTTGTTTTTCGTAGGATAAAAATGAGAGCCACATGCTTAACCCTAAAAGGGATACCTTCATGGCCTCAGTTTCGTCACCTCGCTGAGTGTGTTCCATGAAAGACGAGCTCTGAAAGGCGCCTGGGGTCCAATGGACCCCAGGTATCCCTTTTAGGGTTAATAAGGGAACCAATACCCTGCATCGTCACGCACCATGCCGACAAGTGAATATATAATTATTCTCATTAGCGGAGCCGGCATTTTCTTTTTTCTTACTCACTCTCCTATACATACACGAGAAAGAAACAGATGGAAGAGGGGGCAGCTTGCACCCTCTTTCGACTCGCTCATTTTGCTGTGCACGTTTAGGAGAGTGAGTAAGAAAAAAGAAAAAGCTGGCTCCACTAATGATTATTCTGTACGTGCTGTAATACTCCTAACTCTGTCCCGCCATATCACGGCTCAGAGCAGAATTAAGGTGAAACGGGACGCCGTGTTATTTTTCCTATCTTGCCTCTCTTTCTAACAATTTGCCTCGCGATTTTGAAGATGGTAATCTCGAGTTCTATTGCACTGAAGATGATGAAAAACAATCAGCATGTGCAGTGCAAGTGAGCATACACAATGATAGGTTTTTGTTGCAAAATATGAAGTAGAATCTGAGATTACCATCTTAGTAGCAACAGAGCAATGGCGGATATTTACCCGACCGTCCCGTCCGCCCTTAAACCGAATCAACACACGAAGCTTTCTCCATAATGAATCCTCTATACGTACAGGTGCTTCGGCGGATCATTGGCTTTTTTCATGACTAATTAGGATAATTGAAAGCGATTTTTATGTTTTCCTGATTCTCATCGTTTCGAGTTTCACCCACGCATACTTTATCTAAAGAAATAGCCCGTTTTTTTTACCGCTCTTTACCCTATCGCAACTTCTGCGAATTGCAGCCACGAGCCGAATATGCAGTGCATACCGACAATTACTATTTGCTGCTTCGGTAAATACGGCCGAAATTGAGCACGAAATTGAAGCTTCCGGGCCAGGTAGGCATACGGGGTGCAGTTGTGAACGAAACCCATTTTGTGCACAGCTCTGTGAGTTGCTTGTTTTTAAAAATTCACCGACATGAACAAACATTGGCGCAAATTAATTGAAAATATGAACGACATTCAGTAGTCGTGGCGAGTTGTAGGCATGCAAGCAGCCCCAGCTGCTGAAACTCGCGCGTGAAATGCGCCAAAAATTGGACCACACCGGAAAACGGCAGTCACATAGACTATAGGGTACACCCAGCTATAGCATGATAAATATTGTTTATTTTTTGAAATGTATTTGTATTCACGAGATTTATAGTCTTAGGCTAGTTCATCCAGTATCAGTTATAAACGTCAAAATTTTAAATGGTATGATGGTCATAAAAAGAAAAGAAAATTTAAACAATACCTTGTTTCACGGTGGGCTTGTTATTGGATGCCTAAGTTATCCATGATTAGAATAGTCCTATAAATTCATCAATTTTTTTTGTAACTGTTAGCACAGCTCCGTACCACCCTTCGACAGCGCAACCAGGGCGCAGCTTTCGATCCACACCAGGACGAGACAACACCGGTTGATGGGTGTTACCGTGAGCTGAGCATAGCTGTCAGCAGGTATGTTGGGCCAGAGAGAGTGGGAAGGTAAATAAAAACATAAATAAGAGAGAAGATCAACAAAATGGTTTGTAGCTAATTAGAAGAAAGTTAGAATTCAATAGTTCATACCAAGTTGAAATTGATTTGCGTTGAAATTAGCGTGATTAACGATCGTGAAAAAGATTGAAATATCTATTGCTGTGCCAAATTGTTTGAGGTAGTTTTGTGATTTTCCGAGGTGAGCAAAACTAGGAAAGTTTGTGTGGTGTTTTATTTTGAAAGTTCGATTATCTACTGGATCCTATCGGACTGAAACCGCGCCAAAAACCGCCAAACCTGGAAGGGAAGAATAAAGAAAACCATTAAATGTAAGTTGTTAGGAATAAGCTGAAAAAGAAATCAATATTCATTAAATGTTTGTATTTTGCTATCTCATTAATAAAGTTTCAAGCTGTCACACAACAAACAAGTGCTGCTCTGAAAATTAGGTTTGAATAGGGTAGTCCGATTTTGAACAGTTACCATACGTTAAAATGAATGGAAGCAACCATTAATTCAAATGTCGATTATCTAAAAACAAATCCGAAATTTATATGTTTTATTTCATTGAATTGAAGAACAAACCAATAAATTTCAATGGTAGAAAAAAAAATCAGAATAACATAAAAATCTCAGCAGATTTTTTAAGATGTGTGTAGCGCGGTAGAGAGAGTCGGATTCTAGCGCGTTGTAACGTCACGTTACAAATACGCTTTTAAAACACGTTTTCATAATGAAAACTAAATGTTCAATAGGTCAAATATATCAGAAATTTTACAAGGAATCCGAATATGAAAAAATATTTTGAGGTTTACAATCGTTTTCATGAGTTATAGTTGAAAATCTGACTACGAATGCATCAAAACGTTGTAACGTCACGGTAGAATGTGTCAACTCCTTTCTTGCCAATAACACCAACAATATCATCGTGCACTTTCAAAAGAGCTGTATTTGTTCCATGGTGTTTGCGAAAACCAGATTGAAAAGGATGCAAGAAATTCATATCAGAAACGAAAACTGAAATTTGGGTTTTTAGAAGCTTCTCTAAAACTTTAGAGAGCGCACATAAAATGCTTATAGGACGAAGATTACTAATTTCATCTTTACCTAACTTTTTCTGAATTGGTATTATTTTAACTACCTTCCATGCTTGCGGGAACTTGGAGTTAGAAACAATAATATTAAACAAATGTTTGACGTACGGTAAAATAAGTTGCAACATAATTTTAATGAATACAATCGAAACATCATCCAAACCCATGGCGTTGGATTTGATTTCGTGAACTGCATTTACTATTTCATAATCTTCAATTAAACGAATGTTAAAGCCATTAGTTCTTCCCAAAGTAGGAGAACTAGAAGTGTTATCGACGGTGAAATTATCAGCAAAATAGCTGTTTATTTCATCAACACTAAAGTTAGAACTACAGTCTGAGGTCCGAGATTTAGTAACTCCTAACTTTTTAATGTTTTTTTTTTCGAACTGAAGAGCTGGTTACTCAGTGAGTAACTTGGAGTAACCACGATGACACCACTGCCCGAGGGGGCGGTCCAGAATGTCGAATTGTTTAAAAATCCATATTCACTAAAACTGATGTGGTCAGGGCGTTAACAGTGTGCACCCAAAATAACCAAAATTGGTATTTTATTATATTTTGCATCCTGAAAAAAAAAATTTTTTTTTTGAACTGAAGAGCTGGTTACTCAGTGAGTAATTTGGAGTAACCACGATGACATTACAGTCGGCACTACAGCGAAGTTGGCGGGAGGAACAACGAACGGTTTCGGGAGATATTCCTTCGCCGGAGAACTCTCCGACGGAGTCGGCCGGGGGCAAGCCGAGTATCACGTGTCGTCGTGTCGTACATGTTAGAAATCTGTATAGCGGAGTAGAGAATAGCATGAGGAGTGTTAGTAACCGAAATTAGTCGCTAAATGGCGGCTTAATTAGTACTAACCTTGGTACTAACACATTACTAACTGGAGCCAAATGGCTCGGCATGTGGCATGGTAAATGTGGCTAACACACAAGAAGGTCGCTTAATGGCGAATGTTTAATCGAAATAGAATAACAAATTGCACGGGAGCCAAAAGGCTCAGTACGAAGACTAGAATAATAAATTGGTGATGGTGCAAAAGGCACATAACGCCTCCCCTCCGAAGAAATACTGCACGGTGGTACCGGAGGGGAATTCAAGGTGGAGGTGAACTAGGAGAGTGTTTTTAGTGGGTAGGCGCACATTCGAATCCCACACAGGAAGTGAACATATAGTGTACGAGAAAGGCAAAAACGTCTGGAACAAATTTAGGTCAACTGCCATTCATTTGATAGTGTTTTTGCCATTGATTTTATTGTAAACGTATAGTTTTAATGTGGCATTTTTAACAGGCAAATACGTACACAATATGGTTTGTTGTTTAACCATAAAATTTATCATAATTCGATGGCTTATGGTGATTGTATTGATACTTTGAATTATAAAATGATAGATGCAAAACGGAATTGTATTGGTTCGTCTGTTGGGTGTAGCGCACATGTTGACCATTCCGTAAACGTTCGCAGTAGCAAATATATTTTCCCACTTGCCCTGCGGATCCATCAACAAATGCGACTGGAAACCCAGTTTGTGCATTTAGAATAAGCCGAAAAATAATAGTTCCTTGCCGAGTCGAAATACTGATAGGGTTGATACATCAGTATTTCACCTTTAACAGTCAGTACAAAAAGTTCCATTTTCATTACTACCCAGAGATTACAGTACTGATTTGGTTATTGAAGAACTAGCTTTTCAAGTTAATACACAAAATAATAAAAAGATTTTAAAAGGTGATTTGGCCAGAATTACTCATTTTCCACACGTACGAAATTAGAAACAAAAAAACAAGTTGAAAACGACGACATGGCATACAGCCTAAATTGAAATCCACAAAAAAAATCAAGAGCCGCCACTTCGTGCGAATGGTGTTTTGCGACAGCTGGTGGTGGGATCTGAACCGCACAGCGAAAGAACAATATCCGCGAGGCAGTTTAAATTTAATTTTCAAACCCCCTATACCAACTGGCAACCTGATGCCAGTGCCGAAAACAACCACCGCATGCACAGTCTGGAGAGAACTCCGTAGCGTGTGTTTTGTTTTTCTAATCGGAATTGGAAGGATTGATACTTTGGGACGCTTGCCCTTTGGTAGCACAATCCACTGAAAATGATTGCTATTTGTAAGGTGCATACTTTCATGATAGGTTTTTGATAATTAGGAAAGCAAACGAAGATTTAACTATGGCAGGTATTTCAAAATTGATTTTATAACATAAGAAATGCAAATGGTGATTCAAACGTAACAACTCACAACTCACATAAAAATGTGCCCACTGAGAGACGCATACAGTACAATCCGTTTGCAAAAAAAGTCAAGTCAATAGATTGAAAATTTAATGCGTTATAGCAAAAAAACGAGAGTCTACCGAGTCTTTTAAAAAACTTGACCTAAATTCAAAATTTCATAGTGTTCACTAGAGCGCAAAGGGAGTGTGATTGATGAAGCGCAGGATAGCATGGATCGGAATGATATGCGGAGATTATGCAACTATCAATGGTGTGTGGCACACGATTGCGTAAGTGATCGTCATACACACTGACCAGTACGGTAATTTTCTATAAACTAATTCTCTGAAACTATGTAAACTAATTTTCTTAAACTATATAACCGATAAAGTTAAAGTTAATTCTAAGATATGCTGGAAAACTTTGCTGAAAACCTCAAAGTGATCCGACGCTTGTGAAAAAAGTTATACGCTTGGTAATTTAGATTTTGTTATTGCAATCATGCTGTTATTCCTTTGCATGTTAAATGCTAAGCACCATTAGACGACCTGCACTTAATAACTTTTATCACAAGTGTCGAAAAACTTTACGGTCTTCGGCAAAGTTTTTCGGCATATCCTAGGCTATACTTCAACGTCATTAGTTAGATCGTTTTGAACAAACATTTTCCATTTACGAGAAAAATGCATAAAAGCACTTTTTTCCATTCAAGTTTCAATCGCAATGCGGAATACGGAACCAATCGCTCCCAAATTTGACACAGTTGTTTTGGACGTTAAAAGGGATCGAAAAAGCTTTGATCCAAAAAAAAATCGACTTTGTTGGCTAAAATATAAACGAATCATAAAAAAGTGATCATTTCCCATAACAAAATCAGAAATTGCCAATAAATAATTAAGGGTGGGAGCAATTCAATTCGCTTTATTTTTAGAGACTTTCAGCCTTGGGCTGGTTCATCTCTTAGGGTGGGAGCAATAATAAACTACAAAATTTCCATAAACAAATCAAAAAGTTCATCAATAAATCAAAATTTCCCATAAATAATTGATTTTCGAGCAATAAAAAAATGTCGGAATTATGTACCACGAATAATTCAATAATTGCAATATGTACTACAAAAAAGTTTAAATTGCCCATAAATAAATCCGTTTTTTTTCATAGTAAATTTAAAAAATCTCAATTGAAAAACATCAAAAAAGCAATTAAAATTTATCGATAAATACGAAACAACGAGCAAAAAACTTGAATGCAATTCTAGCTAAAAGTATCGGCCGAGCCATGCGGCCAAGCCGCATAGAGGATTGAGGAACTGAGGCGGCAGCAGGCCGCAGAAGTTTCCAAAATCCGACGCGCCGTAACCCCGTCGATTCGGTTCTAGACAATCCACAGATCCAAGAATTCGCCCGGTATAATGCGAACAGCGATGGTATCCCTCTTTAAAAACTGACGAGCATTAGCGAGTTCGGACAGCAAGCGATTGTCTGTTTAATTTCACACATAGATTCAGTTTTTCTATCATAGTTATATGGTGTAGTATGTTAGAATTTTTTGTTGGGAAACATTTAGTTTTTTTATTGTTGATTTATTTGTGGAAATTCTGGCATTTTTTATTGCTCGAAAATCAATTATTTATGGAAAGTTTTGATTTATTTATGCACTTTTTGAATTGTTCATGGAACTTTTATAGTCTATTAATGCTTCCACCTATATATATATATATATATAAGTTATCGCATCAGTTTGCCCCAACTCCGAAGAAGCCATACTTAGCCAACTAGGAGACATCCAACAACAACAACAACAGTTAGCAACATCGTTAGCAACTTTGAACGAGGCACACAACGGACGATAAGCAAGATCAGCAGTTTCCACGGAATCCACACCTGTCTTCAACCTTACTGAAACCAGCATGTCAGCATCGCGCCACCGGACGACGCGATCCAATTACACATATGGTAAATTAGCCAGGGAACCATTCCTCTTCCTAGGCAGGCCTCTGTAAGCTTAAAATAATAAACGACAGTCAGTCTTTATCCATTAATCGACGAGTTCAGTTCTGTTTTGTTTTTTTAAAAAACCCGATCCTAAAGCCGAACTCAAAGCTGGCGCAGTCTCGACTTGGGGGATAGCCACCCGTTGTGTTTCATAGTGAAATCGTAGTGTGAAAGCAGATAGGAAACATTGTGTTCATCTAGAAGCTGCAACAAGCGATCATCACCGGCAGAACCAACGTAGGAAGAGCGCCCCAAGGAACCAGAACGCTCGGTAGGCCCGACCAAATCATCTTACCCGCTCTTTGCGTCGCTGGCTGCATACCAGTCGACTCGAGGTAAGTGATCTTTTTTTTTTTTATCTATTCAGTGTTAGTTATAAGGAGTGAATAAAGTGTTAGTTATAAGAAGTGAATAAAGTGTATGATAACTAGGAATATGGAGGCTTTACAAAGGTTGGTTGATGAACTCACCAACCAAATGGAGGCTCAACGGCTCCAAATACAAAATTTGGAGGAAATTAGGCAGGCTTCGGCGGTCCGACCTGTCCCTTCAGTAGTGTCACCTACAAACTTCGATGCATCTAGGATTCCTGATGCAATTAAAATGGTCGTACCGTATGCCGGCGACCCCAAATTACTAGCAACCTGGCTGAAATCAGTCGAAGATAAAATTAAATTTGCGGAAGCAACTTGCCCGTCACAGCAAGACATCGATCGTGCTATGCCCCTATGGACTAGCATCATACGAGACAAAATCGTTGATAAAGCTAACGAAGCTTTGGTGTCAAACCATACCCCGGTTGTGTGGGCTGATATACAAAGCACTTTGAGAGAATATTTTGGGGACAAGAGAGATCTCGGTACACTTGTCACCAAAATATCATACCTTCAACAAGGCCCGAGAAGCATTACCGATTTCTATAATGAATGCAGAGAACTTTTGGCGGATATAATAGCCAAGATTTCTCTCGACAACGACACGGCGGCGTGTGCTAAACCACTAGCAACAAGCTATGAATACATGGTAACCAACGCGTATATTGATGGTTTGAACGAACCCTACTCGACACTCACTAGAGTGTCTCGTCCGGCCTCATTGAATGAAGCGCATCAAAGCGCAATAGAGCAGTACAACGCGTCTCAACGAAAAAAGGATAAGTTCCCTAAACAACCAGTCACTTTTCAAAAACCAGCCTTAAATAAACCACAAAATAGCTGGCAAAATTCTAGACCACCATACAAACCCTTTCCTTCAGTTCAGCACACACCCTACGGCAATAGATTCCCATCATTTCCATCGCAAAACCCATCATTTAACAGATTCCAAGGTAATGCGTCTTCAAACAATGCAACTCCGCCACCTCAAGCGATTAAACCCGATCCATCGGGTCAAAATAGATACCCTTTTGGTCAGAACAGTTATAAGCAAGTAGTTCCTTACCAAAGGACAGCACCTACACAAGTAAATTCGCACGAAAGTTCGGAAGAAATTCCTACCGAACTCCCCTATGCCGAGGATCCTTACATCAACAACCCACAACAGCAAGAAATTTATCCACAGACGGAACAATGTGATGAGCTAAATTTTTGTACAGATCCGGATCAACAGAACCCGGAATGAAAAATAATTTCCTTCCGTATCTAGAAATACCCAGAAGAGACGGCAGACCTCTGAGATTTCTAGTTGATACGGGGGCAAATAAAAATTACATTACCCCTGAGCTAATACCTGCTAGTAGTATTGCAACTGGACCCCAGCAAAATATTAGGAACTTGAGCGGTACGCATCGTATTAATCAGTACACATATGTGAATCCATTTGTCAACTTTATAAAAGACCTACCTAAATTAAAATTCTTCTTGTTCCGATTCCATGATTTTTTTGACGGATTGATCGGATTTGAATCTCTTCGAACTATCGGTGCGGTAATTGACACAGCATCGAATACCCTTGCAATAAACAATACAACGATAACATTAAAAAAAAAGTTCCCAACTAAGGAACAACTCAACTTCCACGAAGGCGAGACCTTAGTGAAAGAATTTCCCGTTCGAATAAAGGATGGTGATTTCCTAATTGAACATGACATTATGATTGGTCCAGAAGTCATTATACCCTCAGGAGTATACAATGCTCATAATGGTATAGCCACCTTCCCGTTAATCAACCAGAGTAAAAAACCAGCAGTAATGAGCATCGACAATGAGGCGATATTTACAGAACTCCTGAATTTTGAAGAGATTGCTCCTAGCCAATCTTCCAAAGATAAAATAAAGGTTAAATTAGACCTTACGAAAAACATTCGAACGGACCACCTAAACAAAGAAGAAGAAGAAAAACTCTTCAAAGTTTTAAAACAGGTTCCAGAGGTATTCTACACAAATGATGAAAAATTAACATTCACCAATGCTGTAAGACATACCATTCACACGAAGGACGAATTACCCGTCTATTCGAAAAACTATCGCTACCCCTTCTGTCATAGAGAAGAGGTCCAAAAACAAATCGTACAAATGTTGGACCAAGGAATAATTCGTCCATCGAACAGTCCCTGGTCCTCGCCAATATGGGTCGTACCCAAGAAGGCCGACGCTTCGGGTACAAGGAAGTGGCGACTTGTAATCGATTACCGGAAACTCAACCAAAAAACCACCGATGATCGATACCCTATCCCCAATATCACGGACATACTCGATAAGTTGGGGAGGTGTCAATACTTTTCAACCCTGGACCTTGCTTCAGGGTTCCATCAAATAGAGGTCCATGTAAAAGACATTCCTAAAACTGCGTTTAGTGTCGAAGGCGGACACTACGAGTTTGTCCGAATGCCTTTCGGACTGAAAAACGCACCTGCCACGTTCCAGCGGGTGATGGACAATGTTCTCCGAGAACATATCGGGGTACGTTGCTTAGTGTATATGGATGATATCATCATCTATTCCACTAGTTTACAGGAACACTTGGTTAACCTCAAAAAGGTTATGGAGACACTTCGCAAATACAATTTCAAAATTCAAATTGATAAATGCGAATTTCTTCAGAAAGAGGTAGCCTTTCTTGGACACATTGTTACTCCCGAGGGAGTGAAACCTAATCCAGAAAAAATAAGTGCTATTAAAGGTTGGCCATTGCCCAACAACGAAACTGAGCTTAGAGGATTCCTGGGAGTAGTTGGTTATTACCGCAAGTTCATCAAAGACTTTGCACAGATAGCCAAACCCTTGACTCAGCCGTTACGAAAAGGAGAAAAGATTGAACATACGCATGAATTTGTTTCCGCGTTCAATCGGTTGAAAAGTATTCTAACTAGTAGCCATGTGCTACAATATCCAGACTTCTCCAAGCGATTCATTTTAACAACGGATGCTTCTAACTACGCGTTAGGTGCGGTTTTATCTCAGGGCCCCATTGGCCATGATAAGCCGATTGCATTCGCCTCGCGCACGCTCACAAAAACTGAGGAGAACTATTCGGCTATCGAAAAGGAGCTCCTTGCTATTGATTGGGCGTGTAAATATTTTCGACCATACTTGTTTGGCCGAAAGTTCACTCTTTTTACTGATCATAAGCCGCTCACTTACGCTCTAAATCTCAAGTCGCCAAATGATAGGTTGATCAAAATGAAATTGCGTTTAGAGGAGTTTGACTATGAAATCCAGTACAAACCGGGCAAACAGAATGTGGTAGCCGACGGATTGTCTAGGATTTCACACGAAATTAACATGAATGAAAGTGAATCATCATCATCATCATCGGATTCAGAGACGGTACATTCAGCTGAATCAGATAATGAAGACTTAATCCGCATGGTCGAAACACCGCTGAACTTTTTCAAAAACCAAATTCTTATTGAAAAGGGAGAAAAGAATGAGGAAAAATACGAAGAGATATTTCCAGGAATCTTCAGGCGGACAATGACGCGTGCTTTCTTCGGAGTCCCTATTGCAGTAAAAATCTTCCGCGAATACATGCACCCTACAAGAGTAAATTGTATTCTTTGCCCGGAGGAATGGTTGAACATCATGCAAGTGACCTACAAGAATCACTTCTCACGCGCTAAAAGTTTCAAAATAAAATTAACACAGTTAATTTTACAGGACGTCACCAAAGAAGAAGAACAAAATGACATCATTGAGGACACACACCAGCGTGCCCATAAAGGAGCAGTGGAGAACTACGAAGTCATTAAGAAGAAGTTTTACTTCCCTAAAATCAAGGACAAGGTACAACGCTTTATCAACCTCTGTGAGACGTGCCTTGAGAGTAAGTACGAAAGAAAACCTTACAAACTCAAATTTGCCGAAACCCCTTTACCAAGTAAACCTCTCGACATAGTCCATATTGATATCTTTATATCAAGCCCCAACATATTCCTTTCGGCAGTAGATAAACTTTCAAAATTTGCAATGTTAATACCCATAAAATCCAGGTCTATACCAGACGTAAAACGCGGCCTCGTTAAATTAATTTCAACATATGGAACTCCTTCCATGATAGTATGGGACAACGAAGCTGCGTTCAAGTCAATTGAAGTCCGAGGACTTCTCCAAAGGTTAAGAGTGCAGTTGTACTACACCCCATCGAACCACAGTGAGGTCAATGGAACGGTAGAACGATTCCACTCTACCCTTAACGAAATATTTATTTGCATTAAAAATAAATATGACGATCTCTCTAATAAAGAAATATATCGCATCGCGACTACTTTGTACAACTCTACGATTCATAGCGTTACTAAATTAAAACCAATTGAAATTTTCTATGGCATAAAAGAAGGAGAAGAGAGACCCTTAAACTTGGAAACCATACTAGAAAACCGCAATAGAATCTTCGACGAAATTATAGAAAAACTACAAAAAAACCAACAACAAACATTAGAAAACAGAAACAAACACAGAGAAGATGATCCAAATTTCATTAGAAACGAACGAGTCTACAATAAAATTCAAGGTATCAAAAATAAAAGAAAAGCCAGGTATAAAAAAGTTGTAATTAAACATAATAGAAGGAAAACTTACGTGGATCACAGAGATATTAAATTGCATAAAACCAAATTGAAACGGAAGAGGAATCCCTTACATAATTAACCATATAGTCTCAAACCTCTATCTAACCTACTAACACCCTGCTATATTTGTTAATTTACAGACCGGAATAATCCCCTTACTGATATTGACGATCACCCTTACTCAAGCACAAAAACTAACCATTAGAAACCTGCACGACGAACCTTTATTGCTTGTAAAGGAAAGACATTGTAAAATTCAAACTGGAACAATTAAAATAATCCACCCGATAAATCTGTCTTCTATAGAAGAAACAGCGGAGATCCTGATTAAATCATCTTACCATAATAATGCCGAAACCACTAATCCACTAACAAATATTTTAAAGTATAAAGCGAAGAAATTATACAGCAACATATATCAACTGAAACCTCAACCACACCACCGATCAAGGAGGTGGAACACCGTTGGAACTGTGTGGAAATGGATCGCGGGAACCCCCGACGCATCTGATCTCCAAGCCATCAATACTACGATGAACGACTTGATTGACCAAAACAACCAACAGATCATAGTTAATCAAAATCTCAACACTCGGATTCAGCAACTTACTCACGCTATACAGGAAGTAACCAATCAGGCCAACCTAAACGACTTGCTAATGGACGACATCGAAACAATTACATCCATCGTAAACGTAGATATTCTCAATCAGCTGCTCGAGGACATTCAAGACGCAATTCTGCTCTCAAAAATGTCTATTACTTCAAACAAAATCCTATCTATTAGAGAAATTACAACGATAAGAGAACTTCTTCAAGACCAAGGAATTAACATTCACTTACCGGATGAAGCACTACAATATGTTACGCCAAAATTCGCAACGAGTCATGGAACATTATTATATTTTATGCATGTACCACTGTTAGAGGAGAACACCGCGGAAATCATCAGAATATACCCAATCATCAATAGTAATCAATCAATCATCCAATTCCCAGAATTTATAGTCAAAAGTGGTAACCGTATTTTTGTCACACAAAAACCGGAAGACTTCGTTCAAAAATCTTCATTCTTGACGGATCTCGGGGACGAATGTATCAAACCGTTAATAACCGGAGTGAAGCCTAAATGCAACGTTGTATTCAATAACCAAACAATAATCAAACTAATTTCTGACAACACCATTTTGATATCCAATATAAGGAATCAAACATTAAAATCAACCTGCGGACCAGATAACCGAAGCCTGGAAGGAAATGTGATCATCAATTTTGAAAACTGCACAATACAACTCAACAACGAAACATTTAGAAACGAGGAATATATCGGCGAGCCCAATATCATGTATAACGCATTCTATAATCTCAAACCAAACTGGAAGCTACAGGAAGACATCGATTTAGGAAAAATTCATCACGACACAATACAAAACCGACGACACCTCGAGCATGTATACCTAGAACAAAACAATCTCAACTTTAAGTTTTGGAGCCTGTTTGGAGGATTTTCTTTTACCGGAATTACAGCAGTGATTATCATCATGCTAATCATAATCAGATACGGTGGAAAAGGACCGGGACGTTCCTCACTTAGGGAGGGAGAAGTTATCGCATCAGTTTGCCCCAACTCCGAAGAAGCCATACTTAGCCAACTAGGAGACATCCAACAACAACAACAACAGTTAGCAACATCGTTAGCAACTTTGAACGAGGCACACAACGGACGATAAGCAAGATCAGCAGTTTCCACGGAATCCACACCTGTCTTCAACCTTACTGAAACCAGCATGTCAGCATCGCGCCACCGGACGACGCGATCCAATTACACATATGGTAAATTAGCCAGGGAACCATTCCTCTTCCTAGGCAGGCCTCTGTAAGCTTAAAATAATAAACGACAGTCAGTCTTTATCCATTAATCGACGAGTTCAGTTCTGTTTTGTTTTTTAAAAAACCCGATCCTAAAGCCGAACTCAAAGCTTATATATATATATATATATATATATATATATATATATATATATATATATATATATATATATATATATATATATATATATATATAAATATATATATATATTTATTGGCAATTTTCGAATTATTTATCGAAACTTTTTAATTTATTATGGGACTTGGCTGCCAGATCGACTGTGCAACATTATTATTTCTTGCAAAAATAAACAATATAACTCCTGTAAATTCAAAGGACTGAATTTCAGGGCATTTCTGAACAACTAGTACATCCCAAGATATGAACAACTGTTTAACATTCATAAAAAAGACTATTCCAATATATTAGAAAAGGAATATTTTTTGATTGATTACTCACAGTTCATTTGATTGCATAACTTGTGGGTGTTATATAATAGGGTTTTCGACCCCATTTCTGGCACAACAGGTAAACAAAATTGTTCATTGCCTAAATTCACAACCAAACGACCGTTTTCCATCTGAATCAGATAACTTCTTGCCTGAACTTGTTGTTAACAGTGATTGTTGTGAAGATTTGTTTGAAAAGTTTAAAAAAAATTACCACGTGGTTTATGGACAGCCCCTTATGCAATTTGTCATTCTCAAGATTTGTCGAAACATTACATGAATTTTGAGTTGTACACCGCGTCTTCGTATAACAAAACCAAGTGGATTTTTAAATGTTTTTTAACGCAGAAAATCAGAATAAATGTTTATATTTCAAACTCAAAGCACCAAAATTTGGAAATGGATGTTTTTGGACTAGCTGTGAGTAATAGGCACATAATTTTACCCCACTAGTTTACAGCATTTTTGAACTCGGTAAGCTGATGATCATTTTTGGTGTAGAATCATGCCCTGAGTTCGAAAACGCGAAAGAAAAAAATTACAGTAGAGCGGAAATTTTTTCGACTTTCCATACAAGGTTGAAGATGTGAAATTGATTTTTGTTCTATTTTTAAGCTAAGTCGCTCACTTCAAACATCTCATTCTCCGTAATCAATGCTCCGATTGAGCTGAATTTTTTACTGCAACTCGCCTACATATGATATGTCAAATAAACGTCGAGAAGGAATTTTTAAGTTTGTTTTTTCCTGGTTGGAAAAATACATTTCTTCAAAAAATTTTGGGAATTTGGCTAAAATTTAAGAAGTTTGTCCCTAAAACTCGCCAATATCTTGAATTTCATCAATCTGACGCAAAACCCGTATTCAGATGATCGAATGGTATTGTATTCAGCTTTTAATTTATGGAAAAAGATTGAAAATTGGTTGAACAAAACGCAATATATTTGAATTCTAGTAAATTACATATTTTGAAAAGTTGACAAACTCGATATTGAGCTAAAACTCAAAAACTGTTCTACTTAAAAATTTTTGAAGCTCGGTTTCGAAATCAGCACTAAATTGTGCATCAAAAATTTTGGTCGTTGACAGAAGTTCACGACTTTCGTTTTATTTTGTAAACTTGTGATATATACATAATAAAAATTCATGTTATATTTCAAATATGTTCTTAACCACATTTAATCAATCGTCAGCCATCAAATGATCAAATTTGAGTAGGAGAATCAATCTGTGAAGGTTGTAGCTGCAAATATCTGCATATAAGTTTGCAGGATGTATTGGAAGTTATCCGTTCTTTTTATAAAACTGTGTTTTAAAATAACTACAAAATTATATATATACTTGTTCTTCTGTAACCGCCTGAAATGCGTACCAAAATTACTGATTTTTTTAGAGGAATATATACTGAGTACTGAAATATTGCTTTATACAATACTTGAGGAATATTTAATTTGAATATTTAATTTGAATACTTCCGGAGATGAACCAGCCCAGGGCTGAAAATCTCCTTAATAAAGGAAAAAAAAAAAAAAAATTGAATACTAACTTTGTAAATGTTTTTTTTAATTATGAAAAATACAGTTCTGCAGGTATGGCTTTAGGTATGAGTAATTGCATAACAACTATTCTCATTTGGCCTCGTTAAAACTTACCTTTGTAATTGTCAAATTTGATAAGAAATTTTGTATTTACTGCTAACATTGACCAAATTTCCTTAAAATCTATCCAGTACCTAAAGCTGTAGTGCTGGGACAAGAAGGAGTAAATATGTTCTTTGATTTATATCAACAGGACACAATTCTTCATAATTTCTTCACAAATTTAAATGTTTGATCAATTTATTAACGTTCAATTTCAGTATTCAAATTGATTTCTTTGATACTATTGCAGGCACTGCAGCAATATTTGTATATATTTCGTTTAGTGGGTTAGAGCTATCTTTGAATGAAATTCCACGCACTTCATTACTGGATAGCATTTCCAAAGCAATTGCTAGAAACAAAAACAACTGGAACTAGGGTCTGGGACCATTTGGGCAGGAGCACCTATTTTGGGCACTTGCAGCTATAACTCAGTCAATTTCAAATCGATTGACTTGAATTTTTGCACATGACTAGATACTGTGCGTATCTGATCGTGTCTCAAAAATCAAGTCAATCGGTTCAAAATTGACTGAGTTATAGCAGCAAGTGCCCAAAATAGGTGCTCCTGCCCAAATGGTCCCAGACCCTACTTTAATCTTTTTCAAAACGCAGGCCCATGAATCGTATGATATATTACGGTGTAAAGCATTGTAATTATAGTTTTAAAAAAATCCTTTTACGCATATAATGTGAAAAAATCCCGAATATTTGTTTAAATAAAAATAAATGAAGAAGTAATTGATTCTGTAATTACACTATTGCACTATTGTTTCAAAATTATTACTATTGGTAATTTGACACTGTAGTTATACATACTAATTCGATTTGTGAAGATGTTTCTGTATTTCAACAATTAAAACCACCTTATTTTTGAGGAAAGTTTCCTGTTTCATACATTGTTTTATTACAGCAGAAATAAAACCTACCGTCGTACGGGGTGACATTGGGCCTAGAGGGTAACATTGGCCCATCGATCCCACGGATTCAATATAACTCAGAGAATCCCACGGTGGATGCAAAGTATCTTAGAATTATGTGTTCTATTAGTCTAGCACACAATATGCATTCCCGTCGTATTCTAAACGTACGGAATAGTGGCCCAATGTTACCCCACTTTGGCCCAATGACACCCCGCACGACGGTACTAATAAAATTACAATTTTAATGCTAATACTGATACTTTTCACAAGAATCTATTATGATACTGCCATGTGATACATGTTTTAACTTGTTACTTAGCAGAAACTGATATAATTCTAACCACTCTGGGGCCGTCCATATACCACGTGGACAACTTGGAGGGGGAGGGGGTCCGAGAAAAGTCCACGCTTGTCCAGGAGAGGGGGGTGGGGGTCTGTCAAATGTCCACGTGGACAACATTGATATAAAAATTAAGAAACAAAGATACACTAACGAAACAAATAATAATAAGTAAGTTTCGAAACAATTTCCCGGAGCAACTTTTGGAAAAAATGTAACAGTTGGGAAAATCAATCAATAACTGTTTGTTTAAATGCCGCTATAAAAAAAGCTCATCAAATTTAATAGCTGGGCTCATTTCCAATCGGTCTATCGATGGAGATCGAGCGTATAACAGATATGCCTAACAGCTGGATAAGAGACATGTAGGCGTGAAATCATGTGTTCTAAAAATCTACCTATGGTCATAATATTTTATTGGACACCAATGTAATGGAGTACCGCGGCGAAGATATGGACAAGAAACTGAAATTTAAAACGAGATGGATAGTCGGGGACAGGTTTGACAGCCCATTAGAGGAACAAAGACAGTCAATGAAAAATAGGAAAATGACCAACTTCCGCCAAAGATCATACGCATATAATTAAAAAAATAGGTCGAATGGACCAAATAAGACTCCTCATTTCAATGACTCGTCCATTTCTAGTTTAACGCTAAAGCAACAAGTTGTGTCCAAGGATTGGAAAACCTAAAATCAATTCCGAATTAGAAAGTTGCTAGACGGTTTACCTAAACAGGTATATTTTAATTAAAGGAGAAGACCTAAAGCGAAGAACAAAAGTTATATGAAAAACTATTAGCAAAAGTGTAATACCGAAATTGTAAGGAAGATTTATTTCGAAGAATAGTGCTTTGCTGAGGGGGATCATGTGTTTTACGGTGATCCCCTACTAGGTAAATTAACTGCTACAGTGTTTGAACTTCGTATAGTTAACTAATTCATTTTATAGCTAGCAACTGTGACCCAATCAAATTAAAAAGTGCGCCAGATAGTGACATAGCACGAAATCATCTGTAAATCAAAGGTAGATATTACAAAGTGGCTTTTATCAAGGGTGTGTTTGTTAAAATGGTGTGGCACAGCCACCCACGTGGCTTTCGGTTTTGGATTCTAATTTCCAGGAAGGAATCCGGGCCTATTCCCGGACAGAGAGGTGCCGTTCAGCTTGACCGAACCTCTTCCCGCCAAAACGTGTCACAGTCAACGACGCGGTTTTTGAGTGACCCTCAAGCACGTGGTCAGCGTCGTCGTAACCCAACATCGGGACTCGATCGGGTCGACGCACCAAAAGTCCCAAAAAAATGACCACGTGGTTTATGGACAGCCCCTTAGATGTAGGTAAGCACACATGTTCCACGTAACGAAACGAATAAATATAAACAGGCCTAACCTATTGCGCATCGTTGATAACTAGAGGTGTATAGAGTTTTTTGGACTGAGGAGAATCTCTTTTTTTTATTACTCGGTCGGGTCGCGATCTTGCGACGGGAGATATTCCCAAATCGGTTGAGTGATCGGTTGGTGCACGTTGAGAGTGAGTACAACATCAGTATTGTAAGAGGGAGTCTGATATGCTAGAGAACCTACCCTGAGTGTTTAAGGACAGACTTGTTAGAATCCCAAAATGGCCGCCACAATGGCTGACTTTGGCACCTACTCACGATTTCGAGGGCACAAATCTCTTCGTAAACAAAACCAACACACTTTAGCATCTCATTTGAGCAAGAACAGAATAATAAAACGATCTGTTGTTTGAAGCTTGCTTCTTGAGATTTGTGCGTCTGAAGTTCTGATGCACAGATGAAGCGGGATTTCAAGACGTTTGTCCTTAACTCGGGTTAGTCGGGCACGAAAATACCGTACTGGCATCCTTGTTAATCAAGGTTGGCGCAGAAGTCAGTACCGGGAAAGAAGGTGCTATCAGGCAACCACTCACTTTACAAAATCCTGAGGAATTATTAAAAAAAAAGTCGGGAGGAGTTACAAGATTGTTATCTTGTAATTCCTCCCGACTTTTTTTTAATAATTCCTCAGGATTTTGTAAAGTGAGTGGTTGCCCGATAGCACCTTCTCCAGCACCTTCTTCCAGAAGATAATTTTGGTGGATTTCCCGGATAAACTTTCGGTAGAATACTCCTGGGAAGTTATCATAAGCATTATCTAGCATCAAGCGAGTCGCACAAATTCGAAGGTTTTACAGTCCTAGAATGCTGTTATGAGAGTTGCTTTCTTCCCGTCTGTTGCCAAAGCACAAAGATTTAGGACTGTTATCTGACTCTACGACAAGATCGAAGCAATCCAGAAGAGTTCTCCTAAGACCTCAAAAAAAAAAGTTCTCTTTTAAAAGATTTTCTGGATAGAAGTCCCGGAAAACATTCAAAAGATTTCCTGAAGAAACTTCCACAAGAGTTCCCGCAGGAATTTTCAAAGAAACTTTTGAAGATTTGGCGGAGGATCTTCCAGAAAAATCCGTGCAAAAAGTTTTAAAAGAATTTACGATGGTACTTTCGTAAAACTTCCGGAAGAAACTCCTGACAGAATTCCCTGGGAAGCTTCAAGAAGATTTGCCAGAAAAAAATACAGAAGAACTCCCGGAAAAAAATCTGTCAGAATTCTCGGAAGAATTACCAGAATCTTCGGGGGAGCTTCTGGAAGAATCCTCATAGGAATTTGTGAAAAACTCGCAGAGAAACTCCCTGCAGAATTCATTGATGAATCATTGAAAAAAAAACACGATGAAGCTTTGTAAAACTGGATAACTGTTCGGTATACGTTGCTGAGCTAGCGGCTTAGAGTACGTTAGCACTCTTCCACCTGAGCACTACTTCATTTTTACCGACAGTCGAAGTTCTCGGGAGGCTGTTCGGCCAATGAAACGGATGAAGCACTCAGCGTACTTCCTGAATGGAATACACCAAGTATTGAGTGCTTTTACCAAACGCTCATACACCATCACCATAGCTGAAGTCCATTACAGCTCTATTGTCCCTAAGTATATTGACAGTTAAATAAAGGTATGCTATTCAGGCCTGTGCATTGGTATTGGTAAATAGTTATGAACTTTTTCAGAATTTGTATGGAAATCAATACATTTTTGCATGATTTTGCAAAATCATAATTGATTGAGTGAAAGTGAGTGTAATAATTGATAAAACAACTTATTATCTACTTGTAAACGAAATCATTTACTTTATATTTGTCAACACACTCAGTTGAGCTCGGCTAATTTTCATTCTTTTGCCGAGATCCGCACAGCCGAGCGCTCGGCAATCGCATTTTAACTGAGATATCAGCAAAAATTAAAGTTTATTCATAGCAGCACCCATGGGTGCCGCTATCATCAAACATCAAACGTCAAGCGTTTAGCCGAGATTTCAGCAAATGAACTTTAACCGAGATCCGCACAGCTGATCTCGGCATTCTGTTTTAAGTGTGTATACACTTTTTCTCAATTTCTATGTGGGGTCCAAGCTGAACTCTTCCTTAGTATCACTCACAAGAATTATTTTTCGTTTTTTGGCTATTATTAGAAGTTTTAGCGGAAGAAAAGTTACAGGATATTATACCGTTAAATAATTGATGAATTGGCATTCCTGTTAACTAAAGGCAAGTTTGAACGGGCAAGTTGGAACGGGTAAAATTAAAGTACATTAAACTGATTGCTACGGTTGATGGCTCGGTTGATGATTGCATCGTTTTCAACGAGGTTTTCAGTACAACTTGAAGTTCAAGGCCCATATAAAACGTGCTTCTTTTTCTTGACGTAACGATTCAATTGGAACCAAACCTGCATCTCAGAAAAAGGCATATAAAGGATATTAATCATGATATCGTTGAAGTATGTAAACAACGCAGTTCTTTTTGGATTATGGATCTGTCTCTACGTGATATTATCAATAATAATACGAAGTGTAATTTTTCATTTACTGTTTATTTCGAAATTAAAATGATGCTTCTCCATTTCGTTAAAACAACTTACAACAGGATTTTTTTCATTTTCTTTTGTTGAGGTCCAGCTGGCTTGTCTTCTGGTTTTTGCAAACGTTTTACTGCTGCCTTTGCAGCCTTTTTCTCTTTAATTTGCCGGTTCAGTGTACCAACCCGAATGTAAACGCGAAGCCTTAAGAAATGCTCAATTACTTCAGCCGGCACATCAGGAAACTTCACTGTCAGTACTTCACTCAATTTGGATACGATTCCTTTCTCTTTGGAAATGCTGTCCTTATTGAAGTGTTTGAAAGAAGATTCAAATACTTTCGCTTGATCCATGAATGCGTTTGATGGTTTTGTCAATCCGCCCAACGAAAGATGATCAACATAGCTGTGTGGATAAGCATAATCATGATCCAGCAAAGTGTGGGTGGTCAAGTGGACATGGTTATCGCGAAGTTTGTAAGTATATTCGCCAACGTACGGATATTTTGTTCGGAACTTCCTTGCAACAGCGCCAACCACATACTCAAATCCATCATCTTCAGTGGTGAAGCTTGATGCGCCCTCTTTGTTCTCATCGTTCTCATCATGCTCGTCGTCGAAGTCGGGGTCATTTTCTTGAACATGTGACTCTGACACGTTGGAAGTATCGGTTGAAGTCGTTGTTTTGTGATCTTTCAGCACATCTATTACAAGGTACTCTTCTCCAGAGCATTTATCCTCCGTTGACTGGCCAGATGAAACTGACTGAATGCTTTTGCCGAGAATGATTACCCTCAGTCGGCGCAAAAACTGCATAGGGGATGGGTGATCATTTCCACCACCACGTGTGCGAATTAACGAAAAAAGATTCTCGAGGGCATCTTGATTCAATTTCGCTGTCATACTGTACTTGATTCCAAACCTCTCCTTCATATCGTCAAAAAGTCCACGAAGCGAGAAGATTGACATCAAGAGGGCCTTCTGGAACAGCTGTAAGTTAAGAAATATATCAATACATTGTCCAAATGAATCTACCGTTTTTGAAATGTAACTGCATAGTTGACTTATTGGTAGAAAGCGCAGTCTTCATAAGCTCTACTATTTTATCCAGAGCTTCGTCCTGCTCGCGACGACACAGTCCATATGGTCTCTTCAATACCTGAGTTTCTTTCGGGCAACGGGAGTTCATAACATCCCACCAATTGTTCACGATCAGAATAAAATCCGCCAACCGTTTGGCTTCAGCTGTGCCGACTCTTCGCTGCAACCCTACTGCACATTTCCGCGATAATAACTTGGCAGCCCATGCGACATTCTGACGTTGACTTCTTTGGCATGTCAGGTATTCTTCTTTTAGGAAAAAGGTGTCCGAAATTTCAGCAGCTCCCCTGGCAACTAGGTTCCATAGGAGGTCGTGCTTGATGATGGTGCCATCGGAAAGCAAAAATCCAGTGTCGATCAGCCAATTACGAGTTAACTTCAGGACGTGAGGAGCATCTGCAAACAGATATAGCTTCCGCTGCGTTTGTGGATGGAAAATATACGTTTTTTTTCCTCCAGATTCACGTCTGACCAAATACCAGTATTTGATCCTCCGCAGTCGGATACAGCAGCTACGACTTCAAACCCTGCTTCGTACGCTTTGTTAACGGCCTCTAATAACAAAGCTTTCGTCATCGAGACATCAAAGGACGCATATATGGGTTGCTTCCAATCACCGAAAAGACCTCGGATCATTAAAACCTAAACAGTTACAAGAATTAAAGTAAGAATCATAAGAACCTCTTGAAGGATTATTTAATTTATGGTCATTTTTACCTGTACTTTGGTATGAGGCCCCAGTACGTCATCGTGTTTTCGGTCATACTCGTAGACTTCACTGACCGACATTTCGTCGTACAGAAGCACGCATACTCTGTCAAATTCGGACATGCTTTGCGATTTAGCCTTTAGCATCTGTAGCACTTCGTTCAGAAAGCCTTGCCGCATGTCCATTCGGGACGCATACTGTCGTAGACAGCTCGATCGAGGAAATGGCATACCGAGATTTTTGGTGAGATAGTCATATCCAGGCAAACCGAAAAATCGTAGAGTAAACCCCCGTGAAAGCTCCTCGTTACTCCAGTTCACTCGTTTTTTAACGCCTAGCAGCAAGTCAGATTGATTCCTGGTCAACTTCGACGACAGCAATTCACGAGATTTTTCGATTATGTGCGTCTCACGTACATCCGTCAAATCGCGGGAAAGCTTCTCCAGGTCAGCTACACGTTTCTTCTGCTGCTCGTTCTGATCCTGCAAAACCGATATTGCGATGTCCCTTTCCTGAAGTTGTTGCTCGAGCTCCTTAATCCGCAATTCCAAGCCAGCAGCCTTCTTTACTTGATTTCCGGAAAGAGCTCCACCGCTGCTACTCGTGACCGATTCATCCAAAAGAGAACAATCGTTAGACAATGAGACGCCTGAGTCATTTCCACACTCCACCGTAGATCGATCATTGTCTGTTTTCGTATCTGCGCTGCGGTTTCGATAGCGGCTGCGTTTGTTTTTCAGCTTCGAACCAGGATTCCTGATGCTGGGAACAGCTGGAAAAATAGTCCATATTATAGGAGTGGTAAAACTTTTATTTTGTATGTACACAAACCTCCTGCTTTAAGCCGCTTTCTTTGGTTCGACGATGATGGAAGGGATGCGTCGGCGAAATCGGTTTCCAAAAAGTGTTTCGAACAGACAAAAAGGTTCGTGGTGTCCGTCGTCTGATTCTGGCCGAGAAACTTAAGCCAGCGCTTCTTCTGCCCAACGTTCGATGGAAATCGATGGAACGCCACCGGCTCGCTTGGATTTTTTCCTAGCTTTCTTTCCGATGGAATCTTACTCCTGCAGTTCGGTACATGGCACTTCGACATTCTCGAATATCCTCACTTTTCGAGCTCTAATTCACAAAACACAATCACTTCCGAATTCCTCTCACTTCCCGCTACTGTTTTTATAACAAAAATTATAGAAAATAGTGCCACGAATTAAAAAAATCAACTTTTTCTTTCGACTGCAGAGCAAATTCGTCTTGTTTTCATAACAATTCTACATGTGTGGGTATTTTTGTATACGACACAAAAAAATGTAGCATACCTTTAATAAGCTGTCAAATTACGTTGCTATTGTCCAACTCTATTGGGTACTGCAGGAGCGATTCCAATTGGCTGCTGCACATACACTTTGTACAGCGCCTAAATGTATTCTTTTCTAATTCTACTACATCGAACTGATAGCTTTTCACCAGGGTGTCACGTTTTCGATTCCCGCATCTTGTACCAATGTTTAGGGAACTCAAATGCATTGTCAATGGGGGAACCCAATTGATGTTGGCTGCAAACAATCCTATTGGGTGGGAATAAGGAGGTCATATATGCGCTGCTGTCACTTTTCTACCCTGTTCATGGTGGAATGATGAGTACGAGGATGATGATGTGTAGCTCTTGTTCCTTTTCCAGTCCGATTGGGGGTCCATTATGAGTTGCCATTAGCCGGTATCCAAGTGTGGGGGCTGGGATCGAACCTGTGACTATCCATTTATGAAGTTAACGAGTGACCACTACGCCACGGGTCCCGGCAAGGTAAAGTATTCTCATGTGCAATTGATTGTTTTAAAGCAATGAAACAAAAGGGTTGGTCGGATGAATGCAAAGATACTCAGTATTATTCGTGTAATGGTTGCATAACCTTTAAATTGATTATCTCAAAATAATTATGTGCATCATTTTCGCTTTATCAGTACGATCAGTTTAGTGGTGTTTTCTTTACTTCCTTTGATTTTTTTGAGTTCTCAAAACACATATTTGGTCAAATTCATATTGTGAACATTCCAAATGCATCTAGAAAACTCGAAAATGGAAAATTGCAAATCGAATGAAAATTTGCCGAATTATAGCTAATTGAAATTATCGTGGAACTATTTGACATGATATGGCATAGCAGCGGGAGTGTTAATATCTTAAACAACATCATCATCCAACAGCTGCTTCAATCGGAATAAAACTTCTAGCTACGTGAACCCTTCTGAACTCCGGGAAGAGCGGCAGATAATTGAGAGCGAGAGAGGGTCACCACGTGCGCAGTGAGAATCGTGAGAGAATCCAAGCCACGCCTCCAACAGAGAAGCTTCCATTGGATTGTTCCCTTCTATATTTTAATCTGCTAGAAGTATTTTCCTTCCGTACTTCCGCAACGTGTTTCCGACCCTCGCGCTTCGCAGCAACTTAGCGAGCGACGCAGGGAGTCAGTCTCCCTGTCTGATGGCGTTGAACGGTTTGGTTACACAACCGGAGGGGGTAGACCGGGAACACCGCCATCGAAGTCTTCTCTTCTCGGAATATTTGATTTTCGGTTCATGGGTAGGTACATCACCATCAGAAACGTACTCCATGGCGATGATGATTATATGAAGACATATTTTTATCATTTCCATTTGGTTGGGCGCGCGCCGGGCGCATTGCTTTGTGTTGCAGTCGCACATCATTGTCATGGAAGCGTGTGGGCGACGACAGCGGCGGCGGGTAAAGTCATAAGGCGAAACATTATCAAGGGATCAGTGCGGATTTTCGTTCGTTCTGAAATTCTGCGAACGGTAGCATAGCGATGGAGCTAAGGGTGCGTCTGTTTTAAGGAAAATTGTTGAGGCGTAGCGTGCGATTGTAGTAACCTACGATTTAGTTATTAGGTCTTAGCAACCGAGTTTGTTATTAGCTAGTCAATAGATGTGAAAAATAAATTCATTCCTTGTTCAGACACTGCACACACCACACGTTATTATTTCCATTGCAAGTGGTTATGAGCCCAGTGTGCCTGCAGTAGGAAGTCTGAAGTACCGAAGACAACGGAAAGCTAGTTTCAGAAAATGTTTCGAGACGAAGAACACAACTTAAGTGGAAGAGGTGACGGAAGCGGAAGTACAAGGACGACATCTGCGAATGCTGGAGGAACTGCAGGAGGCAGCGGCCGATCCGGCGCAAATGGGCGTGCCTGTGGAAACCCAGTGAGTCTACCGGCCATCGAGAAGTTGCGAGGACGACAGAACTATGCATCATGGGCGTTCGCGATGAAGATGATATTGATACGAGAGGTCTCTTGGAGAGCGGTAAAATCGGATCAAAATCAAGCGATCGACCCGGACCTGGACGAGAGAGCGTTGGCGACGATTTGCCTAAGTATAGAAAAGAACAACTACAGCCTAGTACAGCGAGCGAAGACATCGAAAGAAGCGTGGGATGCACTCCAGAAGGCGTTCCAGGACGACGGTCTGCTGCGAAGATTCGGCCTGCTGGACAGATTAACATCCGTGAAGCTTGAAGAATGTGCCTGTGTGGAGGATTATGTCGACGAACTAGTCACCACGACGAACAGCTTGAGCGAGATCGGATTCGAAGTTAATGACCAGTGGTTGGCGTCGTTGCTGATGAAAGGACTCCCGGAATACTACAACCCAATGATCATGGGGCTTCAAGCATCGGGAATCGAACTTTCGGCGGACGTTGTGAAGGCGAAGATATTGCAGGATGTTAAATGGCCGTTGAAGACGTCGAGTGAAGGAGCGTTGTACACGAAGCAAAAACCACGGCAACCCAAGACGGAGAAGAAAACAGGAGCGTGCTTTACATGCAAGAAGTTCGGGCATTTTGCTGCAAATTGTCCCCAGAAGCAGGGTGCTTCCAAGTTCAAGAAAAGTGCTCTGTGTGCTATGCTGACCATGGAGAGCGGAAAGGAGGATTCTTGGTTCTTCGATTCTGCAGCAAGTTCGCATATGACCAGAAGCTGGGAGAATTTTTCGAAGCAGGAAGACCTGGTGCACTCGATTTACACAGCAAATAATCAGACGATCGCATCTGTTGCTAAAGGCAAGGTGGAACTCGAGCTCGATGAAGGTCCAATCGAAATCCAAGACGTTCTACAAGTTCCTGATTTGGCGACCAATCTTTTGTCGGTGAACAAAATTTGCAAGAAAGGCCTGACGATGGTGTTCAACGCAGAAAGGTGTGAAGTCGTAGATAAAGGAGGACAGGTGATTGCGTCTGGATCCGTTGTGGACGGGCTGTATCGATTGAACCAGAAGAAGACCCACAAATCCTTCCTGACGGTTGATGCTGGAATTTGGCACAAGAGACTTGGACATTTGAATCAACAAGGCAAACAAGCAAGAGACTCGTTTTCAAGGGGCTAGTCGCTTGGAACATTGTGCCAAGAGGTGCCAAGCACACCGTCTTATACGCTGTGTGGCACACCGAGGCACTCTGAAGCACGATTTTGACACTTGAGTTTAGGTGAAAAAACTAGGTAACCATGTGCATTTGACCTGCAAAATGAAAACAAACAGTTGGTTGTCTTGGTAGTTGCCAAGCAAAATCTGAATCATCAAGCAGTGGCACTTCGCGGCACACTGAGGCACAATTCAATACCTGGTAGCACACTGAAAATAATTGGTGCAAGTAAAGATGTGCTCAGCGACTCCGCCTTGCTCGTTTTGTTCAAGTTCGTCGAGAGCAAAAGGTTTGCTGGATTTGGTTCATGCGGACGTATGTGGACCCGTTGAAGTACCGTCGATAGGAGGAAGCCGTTATTTCCTAACTTTTACGGATGATGCAAGTCGGAAAGTGTTCGTGTATTTCTTGACATCGAAGGGTCAGGTGTTCGAAGCGTACGAGGACTTCAAAGCGATGGCGGAGCGTCAATCTGGACGGAAACTGAGGATCCTGCGAACCGATAATGGAACAGAATTCGTAAATTCAAGAATGAAAGGCAGCATGAAGCGTGATGGAGTTGTTCACCAGACATCGTGTCCGTATACGCCGGAACAAAATGGAATCGCGGAACGTTTGAACCGGACTCTCGTTGAAAAGGCAAGATCCATGTTGACGGATGCGCGGTTACCGAAGAAATTTTGGGCGGAGGCAATATCGACAGCAGCTTACTTAGTAAACCGATGTCCGACCAGATCGTTAGAAGCAATTACTCCAGAAGAGGCGTGGACCCAAAGGAAGCCGAATCTTCAACATCTAAAAGTTTTCGGTTCAAGAGCAATGTATCACATTCCCAAACAGAAGCGAACGAAGTTCGATTCGAAGGCTATGGAAGGAATCTTAATCGGATATGCAGAGAACTCGAAGGGGTACAGAATCTACGACCCGGATCTGAAGGATGTCATCATCAGTCGAGACGTGGTGATAGTGAGCGAAGGCGAGTTTGGATCGTTTTCCTCATTGGCGTGCGAACAGCAACCAGTTGATTTCATGGAACTCTATACCTGGATTGAGCCAGAAGAGCAGATTGAAGTTGAGGCAATTGGAACTACAACCGTGGTTCAACATGAAGATCAGGCGAACTGTAGAGATCCCGTTGGTTCCAGAGATGCCATGCCTGATCGTGCGCTCCCACCGCAACTTACAAGACCAGCTGAACAGGAGCAAGGGTTGAGGCGCAGCGGTCGGGAGCGCTTATTCCCAGGCAAGTATACCGGTTTTGTGTGTTATAGTCAAAATACTGTCCCAGATTTTCCCCAGCAGTTGGATGTGGCAATGATCGATCATGATGACCCGCAAACAGTTACCGAGGCGTTACAGCGAGATGACCACAGGCTGTGGGAGCAAGCAATGGAGGACGAAATTAGAGCTCTGGAGGAGAATGAAACTTGGGAGTTGACCGACCTTCCCCCAGGCAGAAAGGCGATTCGATCGAAATGGATTTTTAAAACCAAACGTGGAGCTGATGGACAGGTGGAACGACACAAAGTGCGACTGGTAGTGAAGGGATGTTCGCAGCGACCCGGAATTGATTACACCGAAGTATATTCACCAGTTGTACGGTATTCCACGATTCGCTACCTGTTGGCCTTAGCGGTGCAGTTCAATTTGGATATCGAGCAAATGGACGCAGTAACAGCATTTTTGCAAGGCAAGTTGAAGGATGAGGATATTTACATGGAGCAACCTGAAGGCTTTACTGGCGACCCAAAGAAGGTGTGTAAGCTGAAGCGTGCGTTATACGGGCTCAAACAATCGAGCAGGGTTTGGAATAACCAGCTGGACGAGGCACTACAAGAATTCGGCCTTACAAGATCTCATCAAGACTCGTGCCTGTATTTTATCATTGAAGGAGAACGAATGACGTTTATTACCGTATATGTGGACGATTTTTTGATTTTTTCAAACGATGCGGAAATGAAGCTGAAGCTGAAATGTTTCCTGAATAGCAGATTCAAAATGAAGGATTTAGGCGAAGCAAAATTTTGTCTGGGATTGCGAATAACAAGAGATCGCGAGAAGGGCAAGATTTTCATCGATCAGCAGAACTACATTGAGGAAATTTTGAAGCGATTCAATATGGCAAATAGTAATGCTGTGTCGACTCCTGCGGATGCAAGTTTGAAGCTAGACAAAACGATGAGCCCCAGTACTCCCGAAGAAGCAGAAGCGATGAAAGCTGTTCCGTTCAAGGAGGCAGTTGGTTCCCTTTTATACGCGGCCCAAGCAACCCGACCGGATATTGCGTATGCGGTAAACATGGTGAGTCAATTTTGCAGCGATCCAGGACAGCGGCACTGGGAGGCCGTGAAGCGAATTCTGCGGTATCTTCGTGGAACCACTGAAGCACGATTGGAATATTCGGCGAATGGCACCTCGCAACTGACCGGCTATACCGATGCGGATTGGGGAGGAGACGTGGATACGCGGAAATCAACTACGGGCTACATTTTCATGAAGATGGGAGGAGCTGTTTCCTGGAGCGTAAAACGACAAGCAACCGTGGCGTTATCGTCCTGTGAGGCGGAGTTTATGGCACTATCGGCAACGGTTCAAGAGGCTCTCTGGTGGCAACAGCTACTGGAACAAATTGATGGCAAGCAGGTGGTACCAGTTTTGTGTGACAACCAATCCGCAATCTGTATCGCCGGAAATAATGGATTCAAACCCCGGACCAAGCATGTATCCATCCGTTACCATTTCGTCAAGGACTCTATTGAAAATGGCGACATCAAACTTGGCTACATCTCTACAAGAGAACAACCAGCGGATGGATTCACAAAGCCGTTGGCAAGACTGAAGCATGTGGAGTTCCGGAAGATGATAGGTATCGTAGGTTAAGGAGGAGTGTTGAGGCGTAGCGTGCGATTGTAGTAACCTACGATTTAGTTATTAGGTCTTAGCAACCGAGTTTGTTATTAGCTAGTCAATAGATGTGAAAAATAAATTCATTCCTTGTTCAGACACTGCACACACCACACGTTATTATTTCCATTGCAAGTAAAATATTACATATGTGGATTGAAGTCTTTGACTAATTTATATTTAATATTCTCAAATTCCCTGGATATTTTGGATTGTTATCGTTTGCTGAAAAAAAATATCACAGACAGACAGACAGACAGACAGACAGACAGACAGACAGACAGACAGACAGACAGACAGACAGACAGACAGACAGACAGACAGACAGACAGACAGACAGACAGACAGACAGACAGACAGACAGACAGACAGACAGACAGACAGACAGACAGACAGACAGACAGACAGACAGACAGACAGACAGACAGACAGACAGACAGACAGACAGACAGACAGACAGACAGACAGACAGACAGACAGACAGACAGACAGACAGACAGACAGACAGACAGACAGACAGACAGACAGACAGACAGACAGACAGACAGACAGACAGACAGACAGACAGACAGACAGACAGACAGACAGACAGACAGACAGACAGACAGACAGACAGACAGACAGACAGACAGACAGACAGACAGACAGACAGACAGACAGACAGACAGACAGACAGACAGACAGACAGACAGACAGACAGACAGACAGACAGACAGACAGACAGACAGACAGACAGACAGACAGACAGACAGACAGACAGACAGACAGACAGACAGACAGACAGACAGACAGACAGACAGACAGACAGACAGACAGACAGACAGACAGACAGACAGACAGACAGACAGACAGACAGACAGACAGACAGACAGACAGACAGACAGACAGACAGACAGACAGACAGACAGACAGACAGACAGACAGACAGACAGACAGACAGACAGACAGACAGACAGACAGACAGACAGACAGACAGACAGACAGACAGACAGACAGACAGACAGACAGACAGACAGACAGACAGACAGACAGACAGACAGACAGACAGACAGACAGACAGACAGACAGACAGACAGACAGACAGACAGACAGACAGACAGACAGACAGACAGACAGACAGACAGACAGACAGACAGACAGACAGACAGACAGACAGACAGACAGACAGACAGACAGACAGACAGACAGACAGACAGACAGACAGACAGACAGACAGACAGACAGACAGACAGACAGACAGACAGACAGACAGACAGACAGACAGACAGACAGACAGACAGACAGACAGACAGACAGACAGACAGACAGACAGACAGACAGACAGACAGACAGACAGACAGACAGACAGACAGACAGACAGACAGACAGACAGACAGACAGACAGACAGACAGACAGACAGACAGACAGACAGACAGACAGACAGACAGACAGACAGACAGACAGACAGACAGACAGACAGACAGACAGACAGACAGACAGACAGACAGACAGACAGACAGACAGACAGACAGACAGACAGACAGACAGACAGACAGACAGACAGACAGACAGACAGACAGACAGACAGACAGACAGACAGACAGACAGACAGACAGACAGACAGACAGACAGACAGACAGACAGACAGACAGACAGACAGACAGACAGACAGACAGACAGACAGACAGACAGACAGACAGACAGACAGACAGACAGACAGACAGACAGACAGACAGACAGACAGACAGACAGACAGACAGACAGACAGACAGACAGACAGACAGACAGACAGACAGACAGACAGACAGACAGACAGACAGACAGACAGACAGACAGACAGACAGACAGACAGACAGACAGACAGACAGACAGACAGACAGACAGACAGACAGACAGACAGACAGACAGACAGACAGACAGACAGACAGACAGACAGACAGACAGACAGACAGACAGACAGACAGACAGACAGACAGACAGACAGACAGACAGACAGACAGACAGACAGACAGACAGACAGACAGACAGACAGACAGACAGACAGACAGACAGACAGACAGACAGACAGACAGACAGACAGACAGACAGACAGACAGACAGACAGACAGACAGACAGACAGACAGACAGACAGACAGACAGACAGACAGACAGACAGACAGACAGACAGACAGACAGACAGACAGACAGACAGACAGACAGACAGACAGACAGACAGACAGACAGACAGACAGACAGACAGACAGACAGACAGACAGACAGACAGACAGACAGACAGACAGACAGAAAGACAGACAGACAGACAGACAGACAGACAGACAGACAGACAGACAGAGAAACATTAAAAATAATCCAGAGGTTAAAATACCCACAATACGCACCCTATTAAACGACCTTAGCTGCTGAGCAAGGCCCAGAACGGTGAAAAGTTATTCCGGAAAATCCATCTTATTGCCTTCATCCGAAATCCGGATGATGAAAAGCGACGAAGTCGGTAATCTTTGCTGAATACAGGCAATCCCACCAGCGCAGCGCGAGAAGGTACTCGTCTCGATTATGCTCTGCTGATGGAAGTCCGCAGTGGATGGGGGTGGTTGTTTCGCTGCCTGAAAGTAAGAACCGTGGCAAAGGCGTAAACAACATCTAATTTGCCTAATGTTAGCCTGGGGCGGTTTTCCGGAAACGACGACGACAACGCATCTCTTTACCTCCCCGCTACGGGATTTTGAACGTGGCGCGGTTGAATGACATTGTGCCTTGGCCCTACTGGAAGGTGTTGGCGTCGTCACGAGGAATATCCGTCCCTGGTGGGTGCAGGGCTCTCCAGGGCCAAGTCGAGTGTGACATTTAGAGGATTGGGATTTGTTTCTTTGTTGACAAACTGTTGCCACTGTTCGAGCTGATGATGTTTTGCATTTCGATCCCCTGGGGCTATTTTCACTTGTTGGTTTCCGGGGGATTATTACATTTCTTCCTCGTTATTTGTAGCTGGTATTTCAATTAGGTATCACATTCTACTTGTATTTGGCATGATGTTCTTGCTCAGACAGTTTTTTTTTTATTAGAGAGACTTTACCTCTGAGGCATTCGTCTCTGTGCTGAGACAGTTTCTCAGGTAAAACGTATGTCATATGGTAGACACGAGAATACTTTATGTGAAAGAAGAAACTAAAAATTAAAGAAAATCTGGGCAAAGCCTGGAATCGAACACTTAGCCTGGTTCTCATGAATAGCAGCGCATTTATCAATTGAGCTACCTGAATCTATTTGATTCTCTCATTGATTTTCTAATCTTTCTTTCTTTTGTATGGCTCTACGTGCCCACTGGAACTTGGCCTACCTCTCTCCAACTTAGTGTTCTTTTGAGCACTTCCGCAGTTATTAGTTGGAGGGCTTTCTTTGCCTGCCATTGCATGAATTTGCACATTGTGAGGCAAGTACAATGATACATTATGCCCAGGGAGACGAGAAAATATTCCCCACCGGAACGGGAATCGAACCCGGCGTCCCCGGATTGGCGATCCATAGCCCTCACCACTAGGCTAACTGGGGACCCTGGAGATTTCCTAATCTGAAAAGGTCTATTGAGCGAAATCCTCAACAGTAATATCTATGAAAAATGTATCACATAAAATCTTATTCAAACAGTTTGATAGCAGCATAATCTAAACTTTCCTTTCCTAACAGGAGCAAGAAATCGACTTTTTTGCATACAAAATCAAATCACAACAATGACGCATAAAACATTCTCGCTCCAGAAAAAAAAACACGAAACGTTATTCCTAAAAGAGTCATAAGCCTCTTTGGGCTTTTAGAGCGACTCTGTCGAAAATACCACGATTCTAATGCGGTTCCTTCACTCTGGGAGTGGTTTTGCTTGACTTGGCGTGTTTTTTCTTCCATTCCTTTTCCCGGGATGGGTAAATGGTTGGGCGAGCCTATTTTAAATATTGGCAAATATATGCAGAAAATGGGTATGCGACGCGGGCGACCGACAGCAAAAGTAAAAAAAATGGGAATGCCAAGCGAAGGATAATATTTTTATAGGTGAAAGATTTTTTTTTATCCTAAGTCCATTGTGTGACGGGAGAAAGTGAATCGGAAATTTAATATGGCTTAGGGGATCAATAACCTCGCGGTACGGTGAAAGGGTGAAAGAAGCATTTATTCTTGGGAGAGATTTGATTTTTTTTTCGTGCCAAAACAGACGATATTCAATGATGGCTTCTCTTCTTGTAATTTTGAAGTTAACACTGAGGTGAAAATAACTGTTTGGATTGATATCTTGGCTTACGGTATGTGAGAAGATAATAAATGTCTATAATACCGCTCAAGTAAATAAAACCATATGACGAATACAATTCTGATTCAGATGCATCATACTAGGTGACATTCATATTAGTTAATATAGGGTCTTGTACTATTTGGGCAGGTGTACCTATTTTGGGCACTTGTTGCTATAACTAAGTCAATTTCAAGCGGATTGATTTGATTTTTTATTAGAGTTAGGCACGTACAGTATCTAACTCTATACAAAAAAACAAACCAATTGGTTTGAAATTGACTTAGTTATAGCTGCAAGTGCCCAAAATAGGTACACCTGCCCAAATAGTACAAGACTCTACCAGCTCACTTTTCCGGAGATTTCTACAGGGTAACACCCGCATTTTTTTTAATAATCTTTATTAGTATCTCAATCATTTTTTACATTCTTCAACTTAATCTAGGTGTTCTGTATATGTTCGGTATCACCGTAAATGAATTAATGAACGAGCCGGGACTCGTAATTTGCCGGGATTGAAGGTGGTTGCTTCCCGTTCGTACTACGAACGGCGCACAGGAATCACTGGATCCAGATTGGCACTTATCACGGTCACTGAGTCTTCACCTTCTTCACCGAAGGTAGAACGATCTCACTGGTTGCCACCGATCACACTCTTTGCTATGATCTTATCATACACAACTGTGAGTTTCACGCACGCACTACCGAACGACCGACGATAAAGTTTAGCTGCCTTGCTATATCTAATTGGCCACCACGGAGTATCACACACGTTTCGGATACAGAGTAATGCGTTTTGTGTTTCGCTTTGTCGTACCACTTTATTTCACACCGACTGATTGAAACGAAGATACAATAAACGATCGACCGCACTGTTGTTTCTTTGGGGCTATATTTTCAACTGATCATTATAAATTGTTGTGCTATGCATCGTGGTCAGCTTGGTCATTATCAGTCATTACTGATCATTGCTCTCCTTCAGTCTCTCAGGAGAGGATTATTGAGAGTGTTCATATGTAATATTAACATTAGGCTAGTTCAAATTCTAATAGGGTTAATTCAATTTCAAATAATTCTATAGACTAAGGTTAGCATTATTTACAATATGTACAGGGGATGGCCAAAATGTTTGGGATAGGCAATTTTTTTTCTCTCTCAAAAAATTTCAACAAGCTATAACTTTTCATAGAGCGCATCAAAAAATCTCAAATTTTGACTGCTTGTCAACCTATTATGTGTGCATCATTGGTACAAATTTGGGCTCGATTGATTAATATTTCGCAAAGTTAGAACCGTTCGCGTAAAACACTATTTTTCAGACAACTCATTTTTGAGGTGTCATATCTCGGAAACCAGTGAACCGAATTGAATTAAATTTTGAACGTACACTAACAATATGTAAATGCTTCACAAACTATTAAAACAAAGGTACTTCTTAAACGTTGAAAAAAGTTATCATAGATTGACACTTTTTGGAGTTTTCTCGAAAAAAATGGAATTTGTTTACATCAATGTCAATAAATTTTCGTGTTGATATCCAAAGATTTTCCACTTCTGTTCTCAAATTATCTCTAATCAGATATATTAGAGCCTATTTAGATTGAAGGAAGAACACATTTAATAATTTTTGTGTGATACTGTAAATTTGACTTATTTTCCTCTATATGAGTTAAAATATCAATACGGTATAACTTAATTCGCCGTGAGAAAATATTACATTTTATAACGTCGTATTGAGTATCAATATATTGTTGATAAACGTTAAAAAATTCATTCAATTCGGTTCACTGGTTTCCGAGATACGACAGTTCAAAAATCAGTTGTCTAAATAATAGTGTTTTACCCGAACGGTTCTAACTTCGCGAAAAATGAATCAATCGAGCCCAAATTTGTACCAATGATGCACATATAATAGGTTGACAAACAGTCAAAATTTGAGATTTTTTGATGCACTCTATGAAAAGTTACAGCATGTTGAATTTTTTTGTGGGAGAAAAAAAGTTGCCTATCCCAAAC
This sequence comes from Aedes albopictus, assembly GCF_035046485.1. NCBI lineage: Eukaryota > Metazoa > Arthropoda > Insecta > Diptera > Culicidae > Aedes > Aedes albopictus. Next base: position 372,094,780 of record NC_085138.1, on the reverse strand, counting down.
ATTTTGGCCATCCCCTGTACAACTAATTCAGGTAGGATTAATTCATTTACGGTGATACCGAACAGTGTATTATAACACACTATCATCCTAATTTGGTAAAATAAATTTAAGCTATTATCAATACTAATTGATCCGGGGCATGCCGGTATCAGTGGAAATGTTGAAGCTGACCGTTTGGCCAACGAGGCTAGGGCACTACCTACCATTGATGTTTCCATACCCGGCGAAGATGCTTTACGAGCAGTCAAACAAAGTATTCACCTTACGTGGGATAACAAGTGGTACAACAATAGAGACGCGAAACTACGGGTAGTAAAACACCACACGCATAAATGGAAGGACCACGAAAACCCAGCTGATCAGCGTATACTAACACGATTAAGGATCGGCCATACAAGAATAACACATTCCTTTCTATTAAAGAAGGAACCCCCACCGACTTGCGAAACGTGCGGAACAACTTTGGATGTGCGACATCTGATCCTTGATTGCCGAAAATATGAGAAGGAAAGACGAGAAAATAGCATAAGTGAAACAAGTTTACAAGATGCATTGAATAACGAAGAAGAAGTTGTCAAAAAATTATTGAAATTCCTACATGAAACTAGGTTATACGAAAATTTGTAAACTAATATGTGAAATAGGATAAAATCTGTTGCAAAAGGAATTTGGCCCGACACGAATGCACCCTTCAGGTGTAAAGTGTCGTAAATACATTAACAAACAAACAAACAAACAATACTAATTGATAACATATTACTTTCCATTTGCTGTAGCAGTTAAGATTTTTTGCAGGCTTTATTTTTCACTTGCGTATCAGAAATACATTTTTTTTTAAACTTATCCTAACCCTAAATTAACTTAAACTAATTATACAAAGAACTAATCGTAGCAATAGAAGACTGCAACGATTTTTGACGAAAGTTGGCAATGATTTTAGTTGACATCTGTTCCAATGTTTCAATATTAGAAATTCGATGCAACTCATTAGTGCTATACCAGGGACAGGGAGGCAACTTCAGTATCATTTTCAAAATTTTATTTTGAATCCTCTGAAGTAGCTTCTTTCTGGTATTGCAACAGCTCGACCATATTGGGACAGCGTACAACATGGCCGGTCTGAAAATTTGTTTATAAATCAAAAATTTGTTTTTGCGACAAAGTTTTGATTTTCTATTAACCCTCTAATACCCAAATTTTTGATTTTGATCTAAATATCATTTTTCGTCATCTAAAATCGATTTAAACATGTTTTGGAAGATGATTCTTTTTAATTCTCGATTTCGTCAATTTCAGTTTTTGATTTTTCTAATTTTTATTTTTGAACATCCCCACACTTTTATATTTTTCCTGGAAGCCAATTTGGGGAACGGATTTTTTGAGATGAAAACATTTTGAGATTTTATGATTACTGTTGAAATATTATTATTTTAATTTTTTTTCACAGAAAATTTTATTTTCCGTGTAATTTTAAGGAAAATAATTTTAGAGTGTATTTAAGGAAAATAATTTAGAGTGATTCCCTTAAACTATTAAACCAGGATAGAATGATTTGGGAAAAATTTAAAATATGTCAATTGTAGCGATTTAATAGAAAATAAACAATGACTTCTAAAATGTGACTAAAACATCAATTTTTCAATGATTTAAAAAAAATGTAAATACGCTTCAAAATACACCAAAAACCATTTTGAGATATACAGAACAGCCCTAAATATCAGCCAAAAATATAAAAAGTTTGATTTTCCTCGAAACCAAAATTACAGAAATGCTCAAACTATACCCCGTCTAAAGGCGGTATTGGGTATTAGAGGGTTAATAAGTGGGTATAAACACTTAATAGGGGTACTCACTAAACAGATTAAATTGCTGCGTAAGCCATGATTTTCTGATTATTTGAAATGTTTCATGATTTTCGAATGAAATAATCAAAGATTGTCTTGGTGCACGGTGTACAGAAGAAGGTGGTATATTCCCGAAATCTGACAGCTTTTTGATGACGTACACACTTAGATTTTATTGCCGAATCTCGGCAAAAAAATGCCGAGGTTTGCACAGCCGAGTGCTCAGCAATCACCTCGGCAAAAATTCAAGTTACTGAGCGCTTCGGCAATCCAGTTTATGGCAAAACGTCAAATAATGCTGATTATCTCGGCAAAATTTTTGCTGTTTTCTCGTCAAAAATAATGTAAACATACCGTAGATTGCCGATTAATCAGTTAATTGAAATTAAGCATGAATTGCCGAAAAGTCAGCAACTTGTTAACTTTCTCCTGCTTCCACCCACATTTTTTCGTAGTTTTTTTTTTCACAAAATTCAACACCGATTTAGGCAGGGAAAACATTTTATTGAGGCATGAGCAATGAGCATACATTATTCATAGTTTTCCGATTAAATCAGCTAGCAAATGCACCTGGTTACAATTGTGCCGGTCAAGCTTGCTGAGTCGCCGTCACCAGCGAAAATTCCAAAACGTAAATCCGTCTACAAGAGAAATAAAAATATTTATGATAATACTTACGAAGCTGCCCATAGCCGTACGTCTTCTGTACTCAGACACGATCTACCGTTAGAATTTAGCTTACCATCGTCAACATTTTGTTTGCTGTTTGTGAGAAATCTCTAAAATGTAACTTTGTACACTTGAAACGAACATGGCGCCGATGAAAATGCGAATGCAGCTTTAACTGACAGCTGCATTACTGTATCCCAGCAAAATATCGTGGATATGCCGAAATCTCGGCAAACGCAATCGCTGATTCCGGTACAACTGCTTATTACCGAAAAGTACAGTAATTTTGTTTGACGAAGTTCGGTTATCTGAGGTGTTGTTACAGATTCTCAGTAAAAAAATTCGCTGAATCTCGGTAACGGCACTTTTGAATACTGAAATATCAGCAATTTTCCATGTTGCCGTTCTTGCTCGGCATTTTTGTTTGCCGAGCTCGAGAATTGGATTTAAGTGTGTAATTCAAATCGTTCATATGTGATCTAGTACTCCACACCAATTTGATCAATGTGAAAACGATAAGAACGACGTCACATGTTTACATCCAAAATAGATGTTCACATAGGTTACTATTCTGCCTTGTGATATTTATGCCGTGCCTTGGTGACGTTTAATCAATTTAATCGGTTTGCGCTGTTTAGTGAATACCTCTAATGTATTTATTGCGCTTAGTTTGAATACTTTATATGTGATTTTAAAAAGTTAAGTTTTTATCTAGTAAGAGTCCTAGATACCTAACTTCTTCCGACCAATTTATTGGAGTTCCCCTCATAGTGACAACATGTCTATTTGAGGGTTTGAAATAAAGAGCTCTTGGCTTATGTGGGAGTATGATAAGTTGAGTTTTGGAAGCATGTGGAGAAATGTTCCATTTATGCAAATAAGAAGAAAAAATATCTAAACTTTTTTGCAATCTACTACAAATGACACGCAAACTTCGCCCCTTGGCTGAGATACCTGTGTCATCTGCAAGTAACGATTTTTGACATCCATGTGGCAAATCAGGTAAGTCGGAGGTAAAAATATTGGATAAGATTGGTCCCAGTATGCTGCCTTGTGGAGCCCCAGCTCTTACAGGTAATCTATCTGACTTGGAATTTTGATAGTCTACCTGAAGTGTTCGATCCGATAAATAGTTTTGAATAATTTTAATAATATATAGTGGAAAATTAAAATGTTTCAATTTCACGATCAAGCCTTCGTGCCAAACACCATCGAATGCTTTTTCTTTGTCAAGAAGTGCTACACCAGTGCAGTAACCTTCAGATTTATTGGAACGAATGAAATTCGTTACCCGTAAAAGTTGATGAGTAGTCGAATGTCCATGGCGGAATCCGAACTGCTCATTGGCAAAACTAGAATTTTCATGAATATGAATCGTCATTCTATTTAAAATAAGCTTTTCAAAAAGCTTACTGATAGATGACAGTAAGCTAATTGGACGATAACTAGAAGCTTCGACAGGATTTTTGTCAGGCTTCAAAATTGGAACAGCTTTAGCATTTTTCCATATTTCAGGAAAATATGCTAACTGAAAACATTTGTTAAATATATTAACCAAAAAGGATAAGCAACTTTCTGGAAGTTTTTTGATGAGAATATAGAAAATTCCGACATCACCCGGAGCTTTCATATTCTTAAACTTCTTTATAATAGATCTCACTTCGTCCAAATCAGTGCCCAATGAATTGTCGAAGATGTTCTCATAATTGAGAATGATTTCGAATTCGCGGGCAACCTGATGTTCTATTGGACTAGTGAGACCTATACTGAAATTATGCGCACTTTCAAACTGTTTGGCAAGTTTTTGTGCTTTTTCAGAATTAGTTAATAATATTTTGTTATCCTCTTTCAGCGCAGGAATAGGCTTCTGAGGCTTTTTCAATTTTTTTGTCAATTTCCAAAACGGCTTACAGCCGGGGTTGATTTGAGAAACTTTATTTGCAAAATTTTTGTTTCTCAATTCGGTAAAACGTTTTTTAATTTCCTACTGAAGATCCTGCCAGATTACTTTCAAAGCAGGATCTCGAGTTCGTTGGAATTGTCTTCTTCTCACGTTTTTAAGACGGATCAGAAGTTTCAGATCGTCATCAATAATAACTGAGTCGAATTTGACTTCACACTTTGGTATTGATGCGCTTCTAGCTTCGACTATAGTACTAGTCAAAGTTTCAAGGGCATTGTCAATATCAAAATGTGTTTCCAATGAAACATTAACATCTAAATGGCTATCAATGTGTGTTTTATATGTATCCCAGTCAGCTCTGTGATAATTGAAAGTAGAGCTGATGGGATTAAAAATCGTATCATGGGAAATTTGAAATGTTACAGGAAGATGGTCAGAATCAAAGTCAGCATGAGTAACCAATTGGCTACAATGCTGATGTTACGAACGCGACGCGTGAAGTACATTAATTTCTAACAACTAGAGCACACTAATTCCAATCATTTCCTACATCTAGCATTAAGCAAATCGCTTGTAATAATCTAACACAAAAGTTTGGATAATAATTGTAAAGGTAACGTTTTGTGAATCGTGTTGGTCACATATTCATGAAAACCAGTGTAAATTGCAATATGCAAAATCAATCACTTTCACGCAACGTTGTCTGCGATATGCTAAGATAGCGCAACATCGAGGATGGCCGATCAAGAACGGAACAAACCGCGCGTGCGTAGTAATCGATTAGCCCAGAACGCATTCTCATAGCACACATGGGGATGAATCATTCTAATTCATATTAGAAACGATATCATATTCAAGTGTGTTCACGGTTTCACAGCGTATATGTGCAAGCGCGGTATGGAATTTCACCATCGGATTTAATGTTGCGCAATCGGATAGAACTAACCACTTACACGTAAGCATGATATATAATTACGCAATATTGTGAAATTCATTAAACTAGAATACAAGCTACGCCATTTGTAATTGTTAGTTTCAGACATGCACCGATAGGATATAAAATTGTAATCAATTATCTATGCTCACAACTAACGTAAAGCCAAGAACATAACCCCAATGTATTGTAATGGTCAAAGTACCAGAAAAGGTTTTGATCAGGGATTAATTATTTGTTAGCAAAACTTGTTTGAAAGATTCATTGTAGGATTGTATGTATACAAGTTAGAATTTTGATGAATCATGAGTTAATTAATGATGTAAAGAGGGTGAGCATAGTTTCTGGATGATACACATATAATTAATATGCTTTACGTAGGAATCAGGGAAAAACATGTAAAAAGAGGGTGCGAATAATGACTGGACGAGAGTATAAAAGGCGATCGAACAATAAAGACAGTAGCAGTTTTGCCTTGTACGTCACAAGCTACAGAACGCTCATTTACTTGCTACTCGAAATCCTTCTTACCAAGCACTTTGAGAAGCTTAATGTTTTTCTGATCCCTCCTATTACCCAAGCCTTCGAATGCGAAAGGAGTTGGCTGGAGCTTTGATTGGAAAAACTTAAGTCTTTGAAAAGAGTTACTTGGTACTTAGAATCGAGGAAGTCCTAAATCATACTGAATCGATCAAACTTATTATGCTTCCTTGCATTAATGCATTAGACTGGCCCAAATACAAAAATGTCGAAAAATTCCACGGGCCACCCTCTAGAATCGTGCCTTTAGATGAGAAGAGCAATCTGTGAATGATTCAGCCCAATCGGTTTAAAACTGAGCTGGCGCAAATGAGTCGAAGGTTTGTATGGGATCTTCAGTCCAAATATATGGGAAATTGGATGACCTGTGGGCCCATATAGCCGAGGCGGTAAACGCACGGGTATTCAGCATGACCATGCTGAGGGTGACGGGTTCGATTCCCGGTCGGTCCAGGATCTTTTCGTAAAGGAAATTTCCTTGACTTCCTTGGGCATAGAGTATCTTCGTGCCTGCCACACGATATACGTATGCAAAATGGTCATTGGCAGAGGAAGCTCTCAGTTAATAACTGTGGAAGTGCTCATAGAACACTAAGCTGATAAGCAGGCTTTGTCCCAATGAGGACGTTACGCCAAGAAGAGGAGTGGATGACCTGCAGGCTCTCATTCAGCACGCTGGTTGAAGGAGTTCGATTTGGCTCATAATTGAAAAAATAATAGTTGATACCCTATGGAACAACTTTGTAGAAGATCATATCATGATAAAACTTAATTTAGTTGCGGTATCAGTTAACGAAAGCAGGATGAGGACATCTTCCCCTGTTTACTCTCGGTTTTTACATGCAGCACATGTTTGCTGTTCGAAATTTGCGCTCTACATCGTAGGCGGCTATGTTGTCCTTCATTTCTATTGCTCACGCACGAGGGCAAGTATCGAAACAATGAAGAATTACATAGCTGCATATGATGCAGCGCGCAAGCTTCGACCGACACACACGTGCTGCATGTAACAACCGAGATTAAACGGGGAAAGATGTCCTCATCCTGCTTTCGTTAGCTGAAACCGCTATTAAATTAAGTTTTATCATGATATGGCCTTCTACAAAGTTGTTCCTTAGGGTATCGACTACCATTCTTTCAATTATGAGCTAAATCGAACTCGTTGAACCGGCGTACTGAGTGAGAGACTGTAGGTCATCCATTTTCGCATATATTTGGACTGAAAATCCCATACAAACCTTCAACTAATTTGCGCCAGCTCAGTTTTAAACCGATTGAGCTGAATCTTTCACAGATTGTTCTTCCCATCAAAAGGAATGATTCTAGAGGGTGCCCCGTGAATTTTCCCAACTTTTCTTTCTCGCCATACAAATGTGGGCCAGTCTATTAATGCATGCATTAATATGCTTCCTTGACCTGATCAAAAGTTATGTATACTAACAGGCTACCGTTTTCAATAAAATACTATTACTATTACTATTAATGGCTCATGGAGTTAAAAGAAGAGTTTCCTAAGAAATTAAATAAAAACTGGAAGAATTCACAAAGGGAAGGATTTCTGGAATTCTCAAATAGTTTACCGAAGGAATTTTACAAAAGCCAAATCGTAGGCTGTTTTTAGACTTAATTATTAGCAACTTTATGACATTCAAGCTACCAATCTTGCTGTCGACAATGATCATCATTAATATTTCCATTTTTTAAAGCGTGGGCTATTCTTTATAGTTCAAATGAATAACACAGCGTAACAAAAACTAACTTTTGGTCTGTCTCAGGAGCAAACTTATGTGTCTCTGACAGATTTTGGGCAGCTGAATCCGAATCCGGGCTTAGCTCCAGCATGTCACAATTTTGAGCTATACCTCATTTTATAGGGCAAAATATGCGATTTTGGGCTTTTTTGACTGCAAACCATTAAGCATGGAAATATTTTTTTAAGCAATCAAAAGGTAAATAGGTCAATAAACATCTAAATTAACGACTCATGCAAAATATTTCGTTTTATCAAACCAAATTTGATTGTTTAATCGATTTATGTTAGGTACGCTTTTTCTTATACAAGTCACCCTCCAAAAGTTGCATACAAGTTTACATACTAACATAAAATGGTTAAATCTATTAAATTTGATTTGGTAAAACGAAATATTTTGCATGAATCGTTAATTTAGATGTTAATTGACCAATTTACCTTTTGATTGCCTTAAAAAAAATATTTCCATGCTTAATGGTTTGCAGTCAAAAAAGCCCAAAATCACATATTTTGCCCTATAAATTGAGGTATAGCTCAAAATTGTGACGTGCTGGAGCAAATCTGAGCCCGTATTCGGATTCAGCGGCCCAAAATCTGTCAGAGACACATAAGTTTGCTCTTGAGACAAAAAAATGTAGCGCTGTGTAATTGAAACGGTTTACATCACATAAAACAAAGACTAAGCAGATGAAAAAAATACGTAAAACTGTTATTGCTCAACAGCACAATTGCTAGTTTATTATACTAAAGTGGCCATGCAATATCCGGAACCATTCCGGGGATGTTAAGGATGGTGTTTGTGTCAGGGGTTGCCAAAATGGCTAAAACGTGAGTTTTCATGTGTTATTGTTTTTGAACCATCGATTTTCAGCGAAATTTTTGTAGCGAACAATGAAAAACAACTGCGATAACCAAATTTGAACGAGTTGGCCATCCGGATCCCCGTGGGTCCCGCGGGGAATCACTGGGGGCACTTCTGGTTTTCAACCTAAACACGCCGTGCGACGTATGAGCATAGACTAATTTCAAGACCTCGATGTATCAAAGGAATCAGGCCAAACATGTCTAAAGGCCTTATCTGCAGAAGAGAGGCTCTCTTTGGTTTCCCTCTCTTTCGTTAATATCTCAGCTGTTTATTTGTATTATGATTGTCTCCTTGCATTGAACGCTGGTCAAAACAATCGTCTTTTGATTTGTACTGCAAAAGTAGTTGAAAACTGTACCATTACATTGCAATAATTGAAAAAGAAAGTGAACAACGAGAGCCTCTCAAATGCAGATAGGACCTATTGAAATGTTTGACCTGAAATATATCAAATTTTGTGTGTCAAGTCCGGAACCCGATAAATATTCATAACCGTGTATTTTTTCCGTGTAAATTGCCTTTCGTGTAAATTATATTTAGCGTGTTACACTGATCTGAAAGCTCTGACAGTAAAGGACTACACATAAATTACGTAAGTGGGTACCGAGGATTGATCACAATCTGCGAAATTGACTGCGTAAAAAATCGCGACCATGACGCCGCTGGTATCAGTCTTCATGATTTCAGAATGGGGAGTAAAAATAGGCTGAAGTATGTATCAACGATGATACGGTCGCTCCGGAACTCCTGGAACAGGTTCTGCGGGGGCCTCTCAAAAACAATAATACATGAAATAATCACTTTTAGCCATTTGGCAAAACAGAACCACCCCCTGCCTCCAGTACAATCCGGAGTACCCGGAGGTTCCGGATATTATATGGCCACTTGAGTGTATTAAACTTGCACCAATTTATGATTGATTGCGATACATGGGCGATTTCAAAAAAATATTCGGATGAAAATTGACGAAATGTTTACATTTTGAAAATGAGTTGTTGGGGGTCGGGTACGTAAAGGTTAATCTCTTGTTTAGTAGTTTTGTTGTATTTTGCAAGGCCACAGCCATTGCTAACGTAACGGTAAAATTGAAAAACTTTTTCGGGCTCGACCGCACTCGCGGTCTGAACCAGCAAAACTTTATTTTTTGCTACTATATCCTAATATAATATGAAGATTGAAGTGGTGAAAATCATTTAATTAGATTAAAAATAATGCAAGGAAAAACATCATTAAAAAATCAGTTGCCACACGGAGACAAATTTCGTTCGTTTGGAACAAAAATATTCATGTTTATTCGATAAACTAATAAAATGTTTAAAACTAAAATTTTAATTTTTAAAACTATAACTTTTATAACTGTTTGGAGCAAATCGAACGTCACATTTGAAGCAAATTCAATCCATGTTTGAAACAAAAACGCATCTTCTGACAGATTATGTTAGAAATAAATGTAAATATTTTTGTTTTTCTATGGCAGGTCGGCCCTACGGAAATATTTGTTTTCCAATTAAATTTATAAAGTCACTTACTTCGCTGGAAAAACCCACCTCCCGTGTTGTACTTTCAATGCCAGCACCATTCATACATCAATTAGATAACATACGCCCCCGAAAACAACGGGATTTGTTGCAGCTGAAACTTGTGAGTTTTGTTTTTGTTCTCGACGGCGGAACGGGGGGGGGGGGGGGGGGGGGGGTGCTCCTCAATGGGTATTGTCGAGATAAATGTGTAATTGAGTTAGTTTTAAAAATTACAATTCTGGAGCTCGATTTGAATAGGTCGTATGTGCTTTTGTCGATTAAAAATTCGATCAGTTGGATTCGCTTATTATAGCGAAAACCGTTGAAATCGAGCAAAGTTGATACATACAGCAGAATCCTCACAAAACAGGCTTTCTGTTCCATCATTAAAAGTTTGCAAAATATCTGCCATATTGCCACAATGACTACAATAAACTGATCGAATTTTATATCGACAAAAGCACATACGACCTATTCAAATCGAGCTCCAGAATTTTAGTTTTGAACATTTTATTAGTTTATCGAATAAACATGAATAATATTGTTTCAGAGTGAGTTTTTGGAGGCAAAGTGTACAGTCCGCTTTTTTAATCGGGTCGTCCGCGTGCCCGTCGTCGTCGTCGTCTATTTGACTGTGCTTATCTTCGTGATTTTGGAGGCAAAGTGAAGAGGCCATTTCTTTCATTTGGGCTTGCCGCGTCGTCGTCGTCGCCGATTTGGCTGTGCTCATCTTCGTACGGGGCGGTTTAGTGTGATTTTTAAGGCAAAGTGAAAAAGCCGCTTTTTTTTATTCGGACCGGCTGTGTCGTCGTCGTCGTCAATTTGAATGTTCACATCGTCGTACCCGTGTGTAGTTGTAGCGGTTCAGTGTGATTTCGGAGAAGAGGCCAGTTGCAGTTAGTGGAAGATGCTGTAGCACATACGCACTGGACACTTCGAAGGATGTTAATTGGTGAGCTATTTCCATTTTATCATAATAATTAATGCTTAAGGATTTATACAATTCTGCTCTGGATTTTGTGTATTTATCTAACAAATATTGAAAAGTTCGTCACGTCATGTGTCGGCGTTAGTTCCAAATGCACACTTAGTTGATAATAAATAATTTCCTTTCATTTTTTGCATGAACACAAAAATTTGAATGGTTCGTAATCTTCGGAGTCGACATTTGTAATATTTTAGTCCAAATGAATAAAAGTTTTGACTCAAATAAAAGTTGCATGAATTTCTGGAAAAAGAGAGGGTCGGTAAAAGATAGACGGCGAACCATGCGGTAAGATCTTTCTGATTTATTTATCACGTGTTATTTTGTTAATACTTGTGAATTGGTCGCGTTCAGCATTGTCTCGCGCGGAAACGCAAACTACAGATGCGTCGGTGTTTAGCATTTGTGTTCTCCTTAGTTGCGAATGAATAACTCATGTAGGGTGAGTTTCGAGGCACAAAAGCAGTACGACTGCAGCGATCGACACGCTCGGTCGTGTTCGCGGCGTGCTCACCAGAAAGTAAACTCTAACTGAGTATAAACCAAAAATTAACTGGCAATATAGCGCTTGTTCGCTGCGCCATTTTTCGCTCTTTGTTAATACAAAGAGCACCCAGAAGCAAGAAGAAGAAGAGGCACAAAAGATCGCGTTCGTCGTCCAAGGTTTAGAAGGGTATTTCTTCGCGAGCGCATTATTAATCGCGAATTAAAACATTACATTCGTTTACCACGACAAAATCCTCAACACATATCCATTTCCCCTGTCCAAACTCCTAGTGCTTTCTCGTAGTAACGCAGAGAATTCCTCGGTTATTGGCCTAAGCGAGAATCACGTCATCACTTCCTTCCCTATCCTCAATTGACCTGCATTCGGACGCGGCCGGCGCTGGTATTGCTTATTGAAAAGTATTGGGATTCCAGCATTTACACAATGAAGAGATAGCTAATCCCAAGCATCATCTGTTGGTTCTTTGTGTAAATGCAGTTGTCCTTGCAATAACAGAGGAGCAACCGCGGGCGGTCAATCATGCTCATGCTCATGCTCATAAACATGAATATTTTTGTTTCAAACGAACGAAATTTGTCTCCGTGTTGCAGAGGCGCTAGGTGAGATGAGGAGAAAATCGTTTGTTTACATCAAAAATTCAATTTTTCGTCCTCAAAATCAACTAATATTTTGCCTTGGTAGTTGATATTTTGCATTGGTAATGACTTCCATTATCATCATTCTTGATGCCCACTCCGACAGACACCGGATTGGCCAGCTTACAAAAAAAAAACCAGAAGATCGCCCTCCGGAAGCATAGCAAGAGCTCTTCAAGTTAATTACATAAATTGTTCATAAGTACCAATCGGATCTAAGCACATCTGAAAAAGAATTAAATATTTTTCCAAAAAGTGCTCGTTTGTTTCTCTACGATGCGGAATTCGATAAGAAAAAGTGAAAAAAGTGCACTTTGCCTATGCTGCGCAATGGTAAATTTTAGAGGAGTCACTCTTTTCATAGGGTTCTCATTCCTGTCACCAGAGAAAAGAGTGATGATAGCTTCCGTCAAATTCACCTATAAGCTAATAATGAGTCGGGAATGTCTACAGAGAAATTTTACCTAAATGGATTCATAACCTAAATTTATTCTGTTTATTATATAAATGCGTTTCTACGATGCGAAGCAGTTTAAAGAAGACGAGTATCTATTTTAGATTTAAACGGGATCAGGCGGAGTTTAAGCGGGCTTTCAAGGGAAGTTTCAGAAGCAATTCAAGCATTTCAGGAAGTTTTAAGAGGTTTGAGAGAGTTTCGCGGGGTTTTCAAGGTGTGTTATACAGGCGTTCCATTCATGTCCAAGGAAATTTTAGGGGAAGTTTTAGAAGCGTTTCTTGGCACTTCAGAACGTTTCAGAGGGGTTTTAGTGGGCTGCGCTGCGCAGGCACTTAGGTCACTTCCGTGGGGGTTTTTAGGGAAGATTTCAAAATTTGAGTGTTTCATAAGGCTTCAGAGGGTTTTTAATGGGCTACAAGGGCACTTGTAGCGTTGCAGAGGGGCAAGAAGCGTTGCAGAGGGGTGTCATCGTAGTTTTTGAAGAATTTCAAAAGTGTTCCAAGGTGTTTCAAGGCATTTTAGGCGTTTAGGCTTTAAGGAGTTGGATATAATGTGTCGACTTATATCCAATCACTACTCTCTCGGCTCGCATTTCTATCGAAAAGAGCCCACAGATAGCAATCGCTTTAGCTGTGGTGCAGACTATCAGATATCAATCATGTTGTGTGGGAATGCCCCGAATACGGTATTGTCAGATCTGATCTATGTGCATCCCTCAGAGCCCGAGGGAAACTAGAAAAGGAAGACATTAGAAATGTCTCACTTGAAGTGCAAATTTTCGGTAATACCAATCCGTGTGGTCAAATTATGAATTTCAAATAACTCAACGTACATATGTACAGATGGGTAAATTATTGGTTAAATTGGGAAAAAATCCACAGCTCAAGTAAGATTTGAACTCACGACCCTTATTCGCTGGACAAGTGCTTTACCAACTAAGCTACCGAGCCAATTAATGACCCGGCAACTAAGTTGTCATAAGGTTCAATTCTAATCTCATCGATCTATATCATCTTCCCCTAAACCGCAAATATAACCATCTCTGTTGTACATATGTACGAAGAGCGCCTTCCAGGTAGCATTGTTCTTCCTCTACAAGTGGTTGAGGAAGCGTTGCCTGTACGATAGACAGTTTCAAACAATAAACAAATCGCTTTCGCTCTTCGTACATATGTACAACAGAGATGGTTATATTTGTGGTTTAGGGGAAGATGATATAGATCGATGAGATTAGAATTGAACCTTATGACAACTAAGTTGCCGGGTCATTAATTGGCTCGGTAGCTTAGTTGGTAAAGCACTTGTCTAGCGAATAAGGGTCGTGAGTTCAAATCTCACCTGAGCTGTGGATTTTTTCCCAATTTAACCAATAATTTACCCATCTGTACATATGTACGTTGAGTTATTTGAAATTCATAGTTAGAAATGTGTTGGGTAAACTTGATCTTGATTACATGAAGCTTGTGTACGACTTTTTGAAACAAGCCGAAGTCTTCGTCTGATATCCCCGTCTTGTTTTTCCACTTATCTACCTCGTGTCTTTGATTGATATCCCAGTCTTGTTGTTTCGCTTGTCCACCTCATGTCCCTTCGAAAATCGTCTGTTTGTATCGTTACAGGTTCCCAAGTAACCAAAAGTTCCGCTTCCCATGACAAAATGCACTTTCAAGTTCCGCGAAGTTCAGATAAAGTTCCAAATGGAACTTTCTGGCTGCTTAAGAGGCTAACGATGAGCCTTGCTGGAACTTCGGTCACAAGTTCCGGCAAGGCTCATTATTAGCCTCTTAAGCAGCCAGAAAGTTCCATTCGGACCTTTATCTGAACTTCGCGGAACTTTAAAGCTGCTTAAGATGCTACTCGGAACTTTGTCGGAACTTTCAAGTTCATAGAAGTTCAGTTCAGTAGCATTGTGTTTCAATGAAGATCAAATTTATTTCTTCTACAGAAAACAACTGTAAAAGCATATATGAATAAAAGACAAATATGAGTTTATCAAATTAATGAATATTAGGCTTGAGCAAAAAAAAAATAATTGCCGCCCATCGGATTCGAACCGATAGTCGCTGCGTGAGAACCCTGCGCTCTACCACAGTACTACAGTTGCGATTGAGTGAGCAGCAGGTAAAATCTGACTTGAATCGATTTTCTGTCGGCAGCTAGTTTTGCACATTTGTACAGTAGTGAAGTTAGCTTGCCTTTGTCAAGTGTCTTCAGCAGCGCAGCGGTAAGTCGGTAGGCTATCACGCAGGAGGATCCAGTTCAAATCTACATAGCAAGCGACATGAGTGAAAATATAATTATCAGAAGCAATTTCCAGACACGAATCTACAAACCACCAACAGAGTTGTGATTCTGGAAAACACATTTTTGTTTCTGCATGAATTTTGTCAAAGTTCTGTCAGAAGCTGATTAGAAGGCTATCCAGCGTGCTTATGTGAACTTTCAAGTTCCAAAATTACTTAAAAATGAAGCTGCTTAGAAGGCTAATGAGCAACCTCGAACAAGCTGCTTAGCTTATAAAGTACCCTTTTATCTGAACTTTTGGTTACTTGGGTTGTTAGTCCACTCTACGGTTGACCAGCAGCAATACGCCACAACATGCTATCACGTGTCAACGAAAAGCCCCCATCATCCTATCCGTTCCGAGATACGAACCAGTCAAGGGCTGAAAGTCTCTTAAATAAAGACAAATCAATCAATCTATCCGTTCCAAAAATATTTCTGTTCCTCATAACCTCGACCAAACCGCGAGTTTTACGGTTCCCCAAAACTAGCATAGTTTATAAATCAAAAACATGAAATAAAACATAAAGAGTTTTAACTGAATTCGGCTCCGTTATGCCTGTTGGCGTATCCGCCTAAACTATATGATTAAATAAAAAAAAGGTGCTTAAAATGGCTAGATGGACTTTCAGGTCAGCTCCATGGGGGCTTTAGAGGGCTTTTAGAAGCGTTTCAAGGCGATTCAGAGTGTATCAGAAGGTATTCAAATGCTACGCAGTCATTTTTGAATTCTCCTTCACGCCGATTACTTCTACAATCCGTGCAATCCACCAACATCCATGATCGTTATTTTTCTTTCCGTTACCAATACGGTTGGCTGGCTGCACACGGCTCGGATGATGCTGATTTTCATATCTCACGACTGAATGATTCCTTTGAAATTTTCACGCACTACCAAATCGCAACTTTTTCCGACCATCTATCCTGTCCTACCTGTAATACGTACGCTGTGCTCTACGGAGCAGTGGGTGTCCGGCCATTTGGCCGAATGCCGTTTGGCCGAATGCCGTTTGGCCGAACGCCATTTGGCCGAATGCCATCTGGCCGAAAGGGTCGTTTGGCCGAATGCCGTTTGGCCGAATCATGATCAAAAGAATTCAGACGAAGTTTTTGACATTCTAACTGCAAATATGATTATCAGAAGTATTTCCTTCTTTTTATCATAGGCTATTCTTTCTAGTTTTAATATTCAGGGATTAGTTGGCGTTGAAACTGTCAATATATCATCGAAGATTTTTCCTTCTTTGAATCATAGGCTGTTCTTTCGAGGTATACTGGGACGGGGAACAGTGGTATGGTCAGTTGATTTCATCATTCATTTTTCGGCCAAACGGCATTCGGCCAAATGGCATTCGGCCAAATGACCCTTTCGGCCAAATGGCGTTCGGCCAAACGGCATTCGGCCAAATGGCGTTCGGCCAAATGACCCGGAACCGGAGCAGTGAAATTTAATGAGAATTGTTTCCCGACCAGGGATCAAACGGGAACGGTTGCCCTTAGGACCATTCGATATGGCAAAAGTAGCGGATTGGCTATCGTTCCACCCCGTTGGAAAGGAGGAAGAAAAACGTGATTTATTACGAACGAATCACCGTCACTAATTCGCTGCAAAATTGAATTTATAACGAGGATAATGGCGGGAAGCGTAACAAAGGACTCAAAGAATATCAACCCCACGTTGCTCGGTCGGTCGGTCGGTCGGTAATTAAAATTGACAGCGTTCAATTGGATCACCCACCGACCCGAAGGGTTGATCATTTCAGCTGGGTTTGCTCATTTTGATTGAGTTCTTCATCAATTATGACCGCAGTCGAGCAAATTTCTCGGGCCACTTACGTTCCCAGGTAGAAAGGATACAGTAGAACGGAGAACTCCGCAAATAATCTGGTTCCACAGCCAGGCAGCTCGACTCCTAGTCAAACATTCCCATGGCCGTATTACGTTTCCAACTATTTACACATCAATTAATTCGTATAATAACTTCTTCCTCCCGCTGGCTGTTTGGCAGAAAGGTACGACCTGGACCAGGGTAAAAAAAGAACAGCTGAGCTAACTTCCACCGAGTGTAGGCTTACGTTCATCGAAGCACTGTGAAGACGTCAGCCGCAGTCAGGCGAGCCTCTTCAAGAGACCCTTTGAATCCGTTCCTAAGAGGGACAAACATGGATACAATGGAGAATTAGGAGCCTTTTAAATTTCTTTTCATGCTTTCTCCGTCGGTTCGACGGTGAGGCGAGTGCTTCATTTAAACTTTAACGGTTATTGTGTGAAAATAATGGAAATGAATTAATAGCTAATACATACACTGTATGCTTTTTGCTATGCAGTTTATTGCTTTCAGGAAACAGATTTTGGTGCGGCATCAACTAAGAGATGTTTTGTCTCACCATAATTGGTGATTTCAAAATTGCAAGAATGGTATGTAGCAGTATCAAGTTCTCTGTCTTTACTCTGAGAAGTCGACAAAAATAGTAATAATAAACTGGCTTCTACGAAAATGATTTCGGTGAAAACCAGCCTTAATGGGCGCTTGTTAGAAAGAACCCCTTAAGATGGAACGTAAAGAAATTCATTTTGAATTTTGCAACTTTAGAGGCACAAATCGTTCGTAAGATCCAATCATGTTGCATTTTGTCCTGG
Source organism: Aedes albopictus (assembly GCF_035046485.1). NCBI lineage: Eukaryota > Metazoa > Arthropoda > Insecta > Diptera > Culicidae > Aedes > Aedes albopictus. The sequence continues at coordinate 372,077,247 of NC_085138.1, read as the reverse complement.
CTTTGTTTACTACAAAGCCAACAATTGAAAACGCCGTATCAACATTTTGTAAACAAAATTGTTTCTGCCAACTTAGGGCCTTCTGAGCTCCACCCATACATTTCAACACCACTGACAGAAAACGCAAACATGATGCTTTCTGTTAATGATGGTGAGATGCGTTGATGGATCCCGGAAGGCTCTAAGTCGACAGAAACGTGTTTGTTTACGCAATGTTGATAAGGCCTTTTCAATTGTTGGTCTTGAATTGTAAATAGAGGCAGATACATACTCCAATTCACAAACATTTGTGCTAGAATTTTCGAAAAAAGTGATATAGATTTTTCAAAGAAAATCATCTGGCATCCCTGCAGTTGGGAGTCTGCAGTTAGCCTTGTGGATAAAACTTTGGATCGCCAATCCGAAGACGACGGGCACGATTCTCAGTCTCGTCGCAAAAATTTCTCGACTTCCCTTGGCATAGAGTATCATTGTGCTTGCGTCACAGAATATATATAATTGATACAGCAGACAAGTTCCATTGGGAACGTAGAGACACACAGAAAAAGAATAAAATTGATGCTCTTGAAAACGTAATTAGTGATTCAAGTCACAATTGCAGTCCTATTTGACGAATTTCATGCCTACTCATACAGTGATTGGTAGCATCCTTTCAGAATCCGATGAAACTTTCTGGGTACTTTGTTATCTGCCTAGCAAGCGGAATCTGCCTAGCAGCGGAATCTGCCTAGCAGCGACCCCCAACCCACCATGACAAATTTCAAGAGTGGTAAGAAAGCCACAAAACGTTCCCCTCCGGGATTCAAAATCCAGGACGAACGAGACTTTCCATCACTCCCGGGAACATCTAAAATCCCAGATGTCCCACGTTTTTCGAATTCTCAACCGGAAAGACAGCATTCGGAGCACCAGGAGCAACCTCAGGGTGCGCCATTGTTTACGCTCTCTGGCATTGTAGACATCATCCTCAGCTTCTTCAATGCTTCAGACTCCGTGAAGAACATTGTAAAAGGACTTCTTCCTTGCGTGACCCCTCTTTTGAAGCAGTTGGCTTCTAAAATGCCCCTCCTTGCGACAATCGTATCTTTCGATGGCTAATTTAACCACCGAGGTCGAAGATACGATTTCGGTTCTACACTGGAACTGTCGTAGTATTACACCGAAATTAGACGTTTTTAAATTTTTAGTTTACAATTTACAATGCGATGTTTTTGCACTATCCGAAACATGGCTGACACCTGATGTAACCTTACCTTTTCCCGATTATAATATCATTCGCCTTGATCGATCCGACTCTTACGGAGGGGTGCTTCTAGGGATCAAGAAGCAGCACTCATTTTACAGAGTCGATTTTCATCCGATGACAGGCATTGAAGCCGTCGCATGTGAGGTGACTATCCGAGGTAAAACCCTCAGTGTTGCCTCCATATATCTTCCACCGAGAACTGCAATATTTCGCAGGGATCTCGCCCACATCTGCTCGGTTATGCCCGAGCCTCGGCTGCTCATGGGAGATTTCAACTCCCATGGTACAGGCTGGGGGGAACTGTACGATGACAGCCGTTCAACGTTGATATATGACCTCTGCGACGACTTCAACATGACAATTTTGAATACCGGAGAAGTTACACGAGTGGCACCTCCAGCTCAAGATGGCAGCCCTAGAAACAGCCGATTAGACCTCTCAATCTGTTCGAGCTCACTATCGCTGGAGTGTACATGGAAGGTTATCCAGGATCCTCATGGTAGTGATCATCTGCCGATTGTTGTTTCTATTTCCAATGGGTCACATCAACCTCCATCTATCGACATCGCCTACGATCTCACCAAGCACATTGACTGGGAGAAGTACGCAGAAGCAATTATCGACGGTGAACAATCGGTAGAAGTCCTTCCACCGCGGGAAGAGTATCAGTTTCTATCTGAACTGATCATCAGTAGTGCGCGTCAGGCACAACGTCGACCAGTGCCAGGTCCGTCGGTTCGCAGGAAACCCCCCAATCCGTGGTGGGATAGTGAGTGTACAGAAATATATCGCGAGAAATCCGCGGCGTTCAAAGAGTTTCGGAAACGCGGTTCGGTCGAAAACTTCAAGCGGTTCGCTTCCCTTGAAAGCAAGTTCAAGAACTTGATCAAGGCGAAGAAAAGCGGTTACTGGCGCACAGTGGGATCATTCTGAAAAAAGACGATCAAAACCTCTAAGAGCCGTTAGATGACATTTTAGCATATAGATGTCTTTGGAAGATATGTTCAGAAAAATCTTCTCTATTTTTATGCATATTCGCTGTATGGTAAAACTGTAGGGTGAACCCGAGCAAAAAATATTTTTTCAAAAAAATTTTTTAGAGGGTAGATGTCTTTGGCAAAGTTGTAGAACAAGTAATTTCAAGTATCTTTGCTGAAGACACTATATAGTTTGGACTTCATTTTTTGGGAGAAAATATGAAAGTTTAAAAAACAACCTCAAAATCAGTTTTTTGAACTTCTCCATGATTATATCGTAAAATTTCAACGTGATATGTTCTACAAGTTTGTACATACTACTGGAATACACTATCTTGCTGAAGACACCAACTCTGTAAATATGAAAATTGCTCCAGTAAACCATTTTTTTTGAAATTTTTTCACTATTTTCACTATTGAATATTTTTTGAATAGGCACTTTTTGGCAGCCGTGCTATCAAAATTTCAATGCTTTATCATGTCCAGAATAGACCAAAAGTGATTTAACAATCGGGTCTGATAAGGCACTTTGATTTCTGATGCTGTTTTAATAGTCATTTTTCAAATAAAATATTCACAAATTTCATACAAATCAATTAATACAGTGGCGTCGCGTAACCTCACTTTTTACCTGTGCACCGACCCTAAAACTTGTAATTGCAGGGGATTTATGATCAAAATCGAAATAGAAATGAGTGAAAACAGCTATTCTCGTCATTTTGTAATTATTACAAGCAAATTTGTTGAAAAATTCAAGAATTTATACTTGGTGCACAGGTAAAAAGTGAGGTTACACGACGCCACTGAATTAATACAAACTGAAAACTCACGAAAACTTTTCGACATTAATATTTGTTAATCAAAATAGTATTCTTGTTGAAATAGTCTACATTTCTAACACTGTGGTTGACTTTAATTGAATATATGACAAAAAATATCGCTTTTTAAATTTTAAGAAGAGTTTTTAATACCAATTAACCAATTTTAAAAAGTGTTTTTTTTTTATCTAATTTTTTATTGTAATTCCCAATGCATTTGCTTATGTTAAAATACATACATTAATCAATCAACTAAAACAATGATAACATTTTTTTTTTTTCATTTGCTATGTTAACATTATAACTTCGGTTAAATGAAATTGGTTATGCTGTTTGATACTCTTTTTTTTCCAGTTTTCAAGAACTGCGTCCGTTAGGTCGATTCCTGTCCATGATTTTCAAAATTCCTTCGTCGTAGACATATCACCTTGGTTCATCCCTTGACAAATCCGCATCAAGATCACGGCTCGATTATGGATACTTTTCTGGAGGAGCCTTTAGTTTTAAGTTTATACATATTATAACGATTTTTTGAAAAGATAATAAGGTTTTGTGCCTTTTTGAGAAAGATTTCGTAGATGAGGAAATCACTCAAAGAGAGGCTTTTCCCTCTTTCAAAATTTGTAGTTCAAAATAAATGACACTAACAGTTGCAATAGTCTACATTTATTTAACTTGTTTTTTTTTTATTCGGAATTACTACTTGTGTTCGAACTGAATTTTCAAGAAGCGGGACCACAGTTCTGCGGTGTCAGGGCAACTTTAACTGTAATATATTTAGGTGTCAAATTTACATATAAGAGTATTATGAATAAAGCTACTTACAAATCTTCAGTATTTCCTTAATTCTTTAAGATTCCTCTCGTAGCTAATAATTTTAGGTTAGGTTTCAAACTGTAGGTCCAAATTTTCAACTCTAGACGAGATATTTTAACTAATTGCAAGTTTTAATTTATTTATGCAATTGATTTCAATAGAATTCTGTGCGCGTGTAAACTACGCTCTGCTACCATCAAGCTGTCAACCTGTCAGTTGGACATACGACAGGCAGATCCGAAACAAAGATGCAACAGGGCAGTCAAGCACAGGCTAGGGTTGTTCGCCGTCACAACTTGGATGAGCCAAAAATAATATCGAAAGGTTGTATGAGACTTGTGAATATTTTCTTTGAAAATTACTATTAAAATAGCTTCAGATATCAAAGTGCCTTATCAGATCCGACTGTTAAGTCAATTTTGGTCTATTCTGGACAAAATGAACCATAGAAATTTTGACAGCGCGGCTGCCAAAAAGTGCCAACTCAAAAAATATTCAATAGTGAGTTTTTAAATCATCTAAAAAATTTAAAAAGCGATATTTTTTGTCGCGTATTCTATGTAAAGTCAACCACAGTGTTAGAAATGTAGACTATTTCAACAAGAATACTATTTTGATTAACAAATATTAATGTCGGAAAGTTTTCTTGAGTTTTCAATTTGTATTTAATGATTTGTATGAAATTTGTTAATATTTTCTTTTAAAAATGACTATTAAAATAGCATCAGAAATCAAAGTGCCTTATCAGACCCGATTATTAAGTCACTTTTGGTCTATTCTGGACATGATAAAGCATTGAAATTTTGATAGCACGGCTGCCAAAAAGTGCCTATTCAAAAAATATTCAATAGTAAAAATAGTGAAAAAAATTCAAAAAAATTGGTTTACTGGAGCAATTTTCTATTTTACAGAGTTGGTGTCTTCGGCAAAATAGTGTATTTCAGTAGTACCTACAAACTTGTAGAACATATCACGTTGAAATTTTACGATATAATCATGGAGAAGTTCAAAAAACTGATTTTGAGGTTGTTTTTTAAACTTTCATATTTTATCCCAAAAAATGAAGTCCAAGCTATATGGTGTCTTCAGCAAAGTTATTTGAAATTACTTGTTCTACAACTTTGCTGAAGACATCTACCCTCTAAAAAAATATTTTGAAAAAATATTTTTTTGCTCGGGTTCACCCTACAGTTTTACCATACAGCGAATATGCATAAAAATAGAGAAGATTTTTCTGAACATATCTTCCAAAGACACCTATATGCTAAAATGTCATCTAACGGCTCTTAGAGGTTTTGATCGTCTTTTTTTAGAATGATCCCACTGTGTGGCGTCGGTTCGTCGAGGGTTTGTCGCGCGAGACTTCGATGAGAACTCTTTGGAACGTCGGTAGAAGAATGCGTAACGCGTCGTCGGTCAACGAGGATCGAGAAAGCTCTCCTCGATGGATCCTCAAGTTCGCAAAAAAAGTTTGTCCAGATTCCGTGCCCGTGGAGCGAATAATTCGTGATGTTTCCGACGATAGGGACGACATGGATAGGCCGTTTTCAATGATTGAATTCTCACTTGCTCTTCTTTCATGTAACAATTCCGCTCCAGGAATGGATCGAATCAAGTTCAACTTGCTTAAAAACCTCCCCGACGTCGCTAAGAGGCGCTTGTTGAACTTGTTCAATCAGTTCCTGGATAACAACATCGTTCCGGATGATTGGAGACAAGTGAGGGTGATAGCTGTTCAAAAACCCGGGAAACCCGCGTCGGATCATAATTCGTACCGTCCAATCGCGATGTTGTCTTGTCTACGGAAGCTGTTGGAGAAGATGATTCTCTTTCGACTGGACAAATGGGTTGAATCGAATGGCATGTTGTCAGACACACAGTTTGGTTTCCGCAGAGGCAAAGGTACGAACGACTGTCTTGCGTTGCTTTCTTCAGAAATTCAGCCTGCCTTTGCTCAAAAGCAGCAAATGGGCTCAGTGTTTTTGGATATTAAGGGTGCTTTTGATTCAGTTTGTGTCGATGTTCTTTCCGACAAACTACACGACTGTGGCCTTTCCCCAATTCTTAACAACTTTTTGTGTAATTTGCTGTTTGAGAAGCAGATGAGTTTCGCTCATGGTGACTTGACAGTTTCACGAATTAGCTACATGGGCCTCCCCCAGGGTTCATGTCTAAGCCCCCTTCTTTACAACTTTTATGTTAGAGACATAGATGATTGTCTCACGTTAAGGCAGCTTGCGGATGACTGTGTTGTCTCTGTAACGGAATCAATAGCAGTCGATCTGCAAGGACCACTACAGGATACTTTGGACAATTTGTCTACTTGGGCTCTCAAGCTGGGTATCGAGTTCTCTCCGGAGAAAACTGAGATGGTTGTCTTTTCTAAAAAACACAAACCGGCAAAGTTTCCGCTCGTTCTGATGGGTAAGACAATCACTCATAGCATGTCTTCACAATACCTCGGCGTCTGGTTCGACTCCAAATGCACCTGGGGGAAGCACATTGTGTATCTGATACAGAAATGCCAAAAACGAATCAACTTTATGCGAACTATTACCGGAACATGGTGGGGAGCACACCCGGAAGATCTGATCAGGCTGTACCAAACAACCATTCTATCGGTTTTAGAATACGGTAGCTTCTGTTTTCAATCCGCGGCGAAAACACACTTGCTGAAGCTTCAACGGGTTCAGTACCGTTGCCTTCGGATCGCGTTAGGTTGCATGAACTCGACTCACACAATGAGTTTAGAGGTACTTGCTGGTGTACAGCCTCTGACAGACCGCTTTGCGGAGTTGTCGTTCCGGTTCCTCATCCGATGCGAGGTTGTGAATCCGTTGGTCATAGAAAACTTCGAAAAGCTGCTCGAACAGAATCCCCAAACTCGTTTTATGAGTGTGTACTACTGGTACATGACGCTGGAGGTAAGCCCATCTCCGGTTAACACCAATCGTGACAACTTCTCAGACTTCGACAGCTCCTCTGTGGATTTTGATCTCTCTATGAAGGATGAGATCACCGGTATACCGGAATCTTTTCGTTCCATAGGTATTCCACAAATTTTTGCAAGTAAGTTCGGGCATGTTAGCGGGGCCAGACAGTTCTTCACAGATGGTTCCAAAACCGTTGATTCGACTGGATTCGGTGTCTACAACGAATTTCATAGCGCCACCTTTATGCTTCAAAAGCCATGTTCGGTATATATTGCTGAGCTAGCGGCTATATACTACACCTTAGAGTACATTCGCACTCTCCCACCTGAGCACTACTTCATTTTTACCGACAGTCTAAGCTCTCTGGAGGCTGTTCGGTCAATGAAACCGATGAAGCACTCAGCGTACTTCCTGAAAGGAATACGCCAAGTCTTGAGTGCTTTGTCCAAACGCTCATACATCATCACCATAGCTTGGGTCCCTTCACATTGCTCAATTCCGGGCAATGAGAAAGTGGACTCTCTGGCTAAGGTGGGCGCTAGCGAAGGCGATATTTATGAGCGTCAAATCGCCTTCGACGAATTTTTTGCATTGGCCCGTCAGGAGACCTTGATCAGCTGGCAACACAAATGGAGAGATGGAGAGATGGGTAGATGGTTGCACTCCATCATTCCACAGGTGTCGAAGAAGCCATGGTTCAAAGGGTTGGATTTGAGCCGCGATTTCATTCATGTAATGTGTCGGTTGATGTCCAACCACTATTTGTTGAACGCACATACCTTCCGTGTTGGGCTCTCAGAAAGCAATCTCTGTGTCTGTGGCGTGGCTTACCAGGATATCGAACATGTCGTGTGGGGATGCAATGAGTATCGAGAGGTCAGATCTGAGCTACATGAAATTCTCCGGGTCCGAGGAAAACAACAGAAACCCGTTAGAGAAGTGTTGGCAGGGCTTGATTTGGAATACATGAACCTGATTTACCAGTTTTTGAAACGTGTTGATGTCAGAGTTTGATGTAGTACGTTCCTTGTTTTCGTTGTCCGCCTTTTGGTTTTGTTGTTCGCCCCTGTCTGTCGTCACCCCCTTCCGTTTGTCCTCTTCTTGTCGTTTTCTACCGATAAAGTCCTTTCTTTTTGGTTCCGTTACAGATATGGACAATTTGTCCCATCAAAGTTTTAGTATAAGTTAGCAAATAATTTAGTTTTAAACCCATAAATCCGTCCTTCCCATTTTTTTTCTTCAATCCTTAACCTCGAAACAGCCGCGAGTACTTCGGCTTCCCAAACTAACATAGTTTTAAGGCAGTAATAAATTGTAAAATGTATAACCATTGTAAAAAAAAAACAAAAGATTTCGGCTCAGTTATGCCCATGTGGCGCCCGAGCCTTCCAAATAAACGAATAAGTAAAAAAAAAAAAAATCATTTTCAAGCTTCTTTCTTATACATTTAAAAGAGCTTAGGCTCTTTTCAATCTTTATAGCCAATTTCATCTGATTTTGAGAGGATTCCGAAGACGAGTGGTGTGAAATTTTTTATTTGTATTCTTTGATGTTTCACCTTACGACCGTTCGCAATGCTGTTTTATTTTGTATGGCGAGTTTTGAAATTTTTAAAACTCGTCATACAAAATAAAACAGCATTGCGAACGGCCTAACATACGATACAATACAATACATACAATGCATACAATATGTTCATTGTAAAGTTAGAACCGTATTTCTGTGTCTCGATTATAGGCCACTGATAAATTTTTCTTAGTCTTTGACGTTTCGTGTCCTTGTTGTTTACGATTTGGTCTTCGAAGATTTTGTTTCCCGGAGAGTTCTTGATGTGATTCTTTCTGGGGTTTATTGAGGATTCCTTCAGAAGTTCTCTCTGGGATTCTTCCCGGAGTTTCTCCTGACGAACCCAAAGAGGTTCCGTAAGGGATTCCTTCAAGAGCTTTTGCTCTGAGGATTCCTCCAGAAAGTACTCCCGAGATTCATAGAGAGATTTTTTCATGGATTTTTTTTTTCAAAGAAATACCTTCTGTAATTGCTTCAAGAGTTCCTAAATCATTCCAAAATTTCTCTAGAAATTAATTTCGAGATTCGTCCAGGCATTTCTTCTAGGATTATTCCGTCTGGAATTCCTTCCTGAACTTTCATGCGTGATTTCTCGAGCGTTTCCTTCTGAGATTTGTTCAAGATTTTTTCCTGAAATTCCTCCGCAAATTACTTCCGTGTTTTTTTCCACAAATTTATTCCAGGATTTCTCTAGGATTATCTTCTGTCAATCCTCAGGAAGCTCCAACTGAGATTGTTCTGGGGTTCCTTCAGAACTTCCCTCAGGGGTCCTTTCTGAGTTTCCTAATAGGTTCGTGCAGTCCCTTCTGGGAATGGGGCTTATAGAATTTTGGAAGGAGCTTCTGGAAGAATCCCAGGAGAAGTTTTTGGAGGAATACTAGAAGAAGATCTTGTAGGATTCCTGGAAGGATCTCAGAAAGAATTCCTGAAGAAATCCCAGAAGAAACCCCGCGAGTTATCTCACATAAAATTCCTAGAAGGAGTTCGAGACGGAATTTTGAAAGAAGTTTTTGTAGGAATTTTGAAAGGAATTTCTGAAGCGAGCTGTCACGTTTTTGATCGATTCCGCGTATTCGAACGACCGAATCGTGAAATAATTGCCGATGCTACGCCATCCTTAGAAGAAAATTGTGGGTGCCTTATAGTTTCGGTTGTGAATTTCATTGAACTCCTACTTTCAAGTTCCTGTGCATTGGAAATGTATGATTAGCATTACGAGAAGAAAACAGCAATTAGCCCGGAAGCTACAATCGAAAACGGTCACGTATTTTCACGCTTCAAAGTGACTCATTTCATCGGTTTGGCCGACGAAAGTTTAACTAAATGGCTTAATTTTCTGTGAAATGTTTGAAAAGTGATGGAGATTTGTAAGCTTATGAACTAGTGAGCTAATGGGTGAAATGGTGTTCCTAGTAATGTGGATCTTCTTCAGAGCGTTGCTTAAACAAAGAAAAGCGGAAAACTGGCCATGGCGTGATGTCTAATCTTGAGATTATGTTTTCGTTTTCAACTATATCGAGGCCCACTGCTGGAAGGATACTGGAAGTTTGATTATTGGGTGAGATCTTTCTTATTTCTATGAGATGCGATCGTGTGCTGACTAGGCAATCTCAGAAGGTATTTCTCAAGCAAATCAGGAAATTATCTCTAGAAGAATCCCGTATGTACTTCCTGGGGTAATCCTGGTAAGAGCTCTTGAGGGAATCCCAGACGGAACCTCATTAGGAATCTCGGAAGAAGAGGGGGATCTAAATAAACCGCCAGAAGAACTTCATCAAGATGTCCTTGGAAATACCTCAAGAAACTCCTGCGGGAGTGCTGAAATATTTTTTTTTGGAAAATTTACGAAAAATTCCTGTGATTCCTATAGGATCCCAAAAGGGCCTACTGGAGGGGTGCCACCGTGCTGTCATCAAGTCATGAATCAACATATTTTCCCACGCTCGCGAACCCCATCAAAGTTGGCTAGCAAACTGAAAACACTTTTTGCTATGAAGTTATCAGATTGCTGATATTTGTTTTCAGTATGGTTGAATAAACAGGCAACATAACAAAATTGATAACAAAAATTGTCTCCATTTATATCACAAAAAATTCTCATCGTGTTATCGTAATGATCAACATGATAAGGGGCTGTCCATAAACCATGTGGTCATGAGGGGGGGGGGGGGGGGGGGGTTCGGCCAATGACCATTTTGTATGGATGAATAAAAAAATTTGTATGTACTAATGACCACGCGGGAGGGGGGGGGGGGGGTTGTTTGAGAAGTCCCAAAAAAATGACCACGTGGTTTATGGACAGCCCCTAACTGGTTTTGTAATGCGAATTTTTCCATATGATAATTAAGTTTGTTTTCAATCAGATATAATCGAAGATCAATGATAACAGGTATTGGACTTCACTTGATAACAAATTTAGTTATCATGCTGATATTATCAACCTTCCTAGATATTTCTTTTTTTTTTGTTTTTTTTTGTTAATTTTTAATTTAAAAAGGAAAAAATAGTTTGAAAATCGTTTTATTAGTAACATTTAGTATAACATTTAACTAAAACAATCATTGAGTTTTTCTGATCTGAATTGCATCGATCAGAGAACAAATTCAAAATCAAAAGTTGTCAGCCAAGTTAAACAGTTTAAAATCATTATCCGTGAATAAAATCGAATCCGCTATTTTGATGTATGTTTATCGAGAAGCGTTGGCGATAATTCGAGTCATCAAGCGTCCTGCACTGCGGTAACATGCGTTTGCGGTTGCAGCGTCATCTCCGAGGAACAAACCAATGAGGTACAGATACAGGCGGCGCAGATAAACATTGCAAACCACTAGTTGTCTCTTTCGTTCTACCGCTGATCAAATGCAACGCAATTAGTGACGTCACTAATTGAGTTGCATTTGATCAGCGGTAGAACGAAAGAGACAACTAGTGATTTGCAATGTTTATCTGCGCCACCTGTATCTGTACCTCATTGGGAACAAACGGCGGTCGTAAAGTCGTCCTGAAATAACATTAAAAATGTCAATAAAAATCTATGACTACTTTACACATGGTTTTCTTACTTTTGATCCATTTAACTTTCTCGGGATCCAAGGGAGCTTTGAATGTTTCTCGCGGAGTTTCGTTGCCTGTAGGTCACAGGTGTCATGAGAGATGCCATCTCCGATTTTCTTCGGGCGACCGGAAGGGTTATTCGACGCACGTCCTGTTACTGAACGCCCAACGAGTCCTTCTGGAAAAAGCTTCATCATGATGAACTTCAGGAACAAATAATCCTTGTCGCCGGCTTCGTGGGACATTCGCTGCAGCGCATCACCGTCGATGAAACCTTCCTCTTCTTTGAACGGCTTCTCTGGCGTCGGTAGAAGTTTTGATGTCAACGAATCCAGCAGCTTCGCATTTTGGGCCTCCAGTTTGGCGTTCTTCAAAATTAAACCATCTTTATCCTTCTGCAGAGACTCCGCCAATGCTTTGTATTTATCAACGTCCTCAGATTTTCCACACGAGCATTCTATGAAACACAAAAAGTTCAATTACATATGCTACTTCAATGTAATTTAAGAAAATAATTACCTGTTTGAGGGTTCAGAATGACGATATCAGCCGCTTCATTAACAGCTGATCCAGCAGCTTCATTGGTCTGTTCGTAGAGTGACTCGATGTGGACAATCTGAATGGAGGGTCCAGGATTAATGCAGCTGGGTTCGCATGGGGCAGTTGTAGTTTCCCAGTCCTGTAGCAGTTGGTCAACGAATTTCTTTCGACGGTAAGTGCGGGTGATTTGCGATGTCGGTAACGGTGGTTTTTCGCTCATATCGACGTCTTCGTCATCAGAATGATGGTCGAAGTTATAGGAAGGAACCGCCATCGTTTCCTTGCCGGATGCATTGGATTCCAAGTTGATGGTATTTCTTCCTGCAACAAAAACAAGAGGTTTGAGGTTAAAATGTGTTCGCAAACTAGCGGCGTATTTCTGGAATATTTACCTTTAATTCCGAAAGCGACTGCACCACGAAACTTGCATTTTTGCTCGCTGCCTTCTTCAACACGCGCTTTTTGGCAACATTAAGCCTTTATCGAGCCATTTTCAACCAATACGACGCGACGCACTGCTAATTATTCCGCAACAATGAAAAATAAAACACGCGTGCTTATTATAGACACTATAGATTCCATAGACTCGCGGAGGCGAAGACAACTGTAGCCAAACGAACTGTCAGTTCGTGTAGCCAAACGAGCATGACGTCATGATTTCAATAGCGACAATGGATAACGTGACGTCATATTCGCTCGGTACACTCTAAATTCACAGCAAAACACACTAAAGTCGTATTGCTCAACCATGTCTCCGCGAGTCTATGGAATCTATAGTGTCTATAGTGCTTATCCGAGAGAAAAAAAAACAACAGTGATTTTTGACAACTTCGAAGCATCCACGATCACTGGCGGACAGTGCGTTACTTTGGTAAGATCGGTGGTCAGAACAAAAATTGCAAATTTTGTAGTCTGCATTTATGTCGGTCGTTGCATTGTTGTATGCATATTGAACAATCAATTGTTCGCATCATGCTTGTTCAGAAATTATTATTGATTCCATCGCATTAAAAACTTGTGCATATCGGGATAATGGCATTTGATTTTTTCCAAGCATAAGATTCAGTACACCGCACACAGGCATCTGAATGTCACACAAATAACATGTTAAGGTGAAACGAATGCAGAACAAAATTGGTAGGTAGCTCAACAGTGAAGCTTTTGTACTGAAACAAAGTTACAATTTTTTTTTTTAGATGAACCTGCTTCGGACTGAAAATTTCATAAATAAAAACAAAAAATCTTTAAGTTTTAATAATATTCCGGAAAATTGAAATTGTTTCGTTTTTTTTTTTCAAAGACGTAAAGTAGTGTTATTCTGCAATATTTTTAATAGGCTCAATCTCCATGATCATTTTTACCTTAAAAATGAGTTCATGAAATTTATTTCTGGAAATTTCGGAGCAAATTTCAATTCGATACCAGTGAAACATAAATCAAACAAGTCAAGTAGAACTTAATTGATTTTTTTTTGTTCCAAAATGAGCGATCGGCGCAATAAACGACATTATTTTATGTCTAATGAGTTCAAGAACAAAAAATATTTGCAAAAGGTTTGTTTTTTAGGAATATAGAAGAGTATGAAATTAATGTACTATATGTTTTAGAGGAAAAAGCCCAAAGCAAAGTTTGTCCCACAACCTGAGTTCAGTTGTTACGAGCAATCGAATGCATCCGACATCCTTCGTCCTACGGAATTAGTTTCTGCTGACATCGATTCTGAACAAGAAGGTGTAGATCTGGAGGAAAGTGTTGTGGCGAATAATTCTGGTATGAAGATTCGGTCAAATTCTTGTTCCTCGGAGACCCCAGATACTATGAGTGTGGAATTTAACCTCGACGAAAGCGATAGTTCTGTGAGTTTATCAGAAGCGTCCGAAAATTCTAATTATGAAGACAATGCCACAAAAGAATGTCTAGGAGGAGGAGGTTTCGACTTCACTAAGGTATCATTAAAATTATGAATTGTGAATCCCTAGTTGTTTATGCAACAATTTGCAAAAAGATGTAAAGCACACGATTTTTGCAAACAGTTGCATACACAACTTTGTGCAATGATTTTTCAATTTATACAACTCCTTTCAGTTGCATAATGGATCAGTGTGGCATAGTATGCTTAGTAAAACTTTTAATGTTTGCAGATATTTCTGGACAAAGAGAACAGAATGAAATTTGACGCGGACATGTCCACCCAAGAAGCTCGTTATATGATCCTTAATTATTACATTAAACATCACCTAACACAAAAGGCTTTGGTGGATCTGCTCAAGATGATGAATTTGATGGCAGGCAGCAAAATATTTCCAGAATGTTTTGAATCTTTCATAGCTTCTTTTCCTGATCCGTACAAATACACCAGAGTGTATTATTGTACTGAATGCCTATGTGGAGTTGGACAATCGGTCCCGGCTAAGCAAACTATATGTCCTATACCTGAGTGCGGTGGGAACAGTTTTGATTTTTTTGAAACCATTCCAATTGAACAACAGTTGCGAGAAACCATGATCAAATATCGCAAGGAAATAGCGGATTACGAGAAACTTGTTGACAGTGAGGGCATAAGTGATATAAATCGCGGAGATGTGGTTAAAGAAATTCAAACAAAAATCAATGGCAGAATCATTACTTTGTCAGTGAACACAGATGGAGCTGCAGCATATCGTTGGAGTATTAACAAGCCATGCTACCCCATATTTGTCGTCATCAACAACTTGCCACCACGTATTCGCTTTGATAAGAACAATCTTTTGATGGCTGCTATATGGCTGAACAAAGGTGAACCAAATATGCCACTGTTCTTCAAGGAGTTTTGTAAGGAAATGGGAAAACTAAGTAATGGCGTTGCCATTGATTCCGACACATACACCGTTTTGGTCGTTCAGAACTGTTTGGATTCCGTTGCTAGACCAAAATTCAACCCAATTTAATGGAAAATTCGGGTGCTCAGTTTGCTATCATGAAGGAAAAGTCGTTAAGGGAAATCAAATTCGATACCCATTTAAAGCTAGTGATAACAGACATCATTCCGAAACACGTCGTCTGATGATAAAGGCACACAGTTCTGGATCGACCATAAAAGGAATTAAAGGACTATCGACGTTTCTCTCAATTCCACATTTCAATATAGTGAATGGTAATATATTAGAATTTGAAATTGGCTGTCACTAACTTAATACACTTATTTCAAGGATTCCCACCGGATTATATGCATGCGGTTCTCCTAGGCGTCGTAAAGCAGCTATGGGAGCTTTTCACTGCATCGTCCAACCACACCAATCCGTATTACATTGGACAGCAAATGTCGGAAGTCGAGAAAAGAATGATAACCATCAGAACTCCAAGTTTTTTTTCTCGATATCCTGGAAAAATTGAGGACATGAAGAAAAATAAGGCAAGCGACTGGGAAAACATGTTGTTTCACTATTTTTATCCATGCGTTGTTGGTATTCTTCCCAAGAAATATTTGGATCATTTCATGTTGCTTTCTACGTGTATTTTTGAACTACTTGACATTCATTTGACTCAACATACTATTGCAAAGGTCGAGAAACAACTAAAGGATTTTGTTCGTAAGTTCCAAATATTGTATGGAGAAGAGAACATGTTTTTCAATGTTCACGTGTTGACTCATCTAGCAGGAAGTGCAAAACATTTTGGAGCATTGTGGAACTCATCACTCTATCCGTATGAAAACGGCAACGGTATGATTTTAAAGTTTAGAGAACTGGTAACAATCATCCAGTTATTCAAATAACTAACAAATTCATTTTGAATCAGATCTATTCGTGAAATGACGCAATCAAAACGTGGCACTCTCAGTTATGGAGTTCAAAGCCGATGCACCGTATACATTTCGATAATTCATCGCTGTTTGAGCTATCTAATGGGTTAAAAATCGACGACACAGTTTTGGAGCGAGAATTCAGCCACCATGTGAACTTCATTGTTGATGGTGTTCAATATTGTATTAGAGAATATTGTGAGAAACTAGGCTACAACGATTCTTTCATAAAAAATGATAAAGATTTTTTTCAAATTGAGAAAGTGTTAGTTGACCGTAAAGACAACATTTATATCATTGGCAAGAAACTAATTACAATCCAAATTTACAACAACATGTACTCATACAGAAGTAGTGCTGAACATCACCTGAAACCTATCAAACATAACATTCGACCTTGTGTCAGTGTTTCGGTACGCAGAGGAAATAACGCTGTAAATTATATTTCGGTTTGCAAGCCAAACACACAAGTTAATTAGAAGTGTAAAGTATAGGAATTAGTTGTATCACTGATGAAAATAAATACCATTGTAATTGAAAAAAACTACATTTTTCGTCGATAATAATTGATAACAATTGATAACAAAAGTAGTTATCATCGAATACATTTATTCGATAACACAAAATAACAGAAAGAAATCAAGATAACTAAACAAGTTATTGTGATGTTATCCTGTTGTTATTCTACTTTGCTCGGGAATTCATATAGAAGACATACCTATCATATAGTAGAGAGTAGTGCAAGTAGACCCCTCAGGTAAAATTCCACCTTTTTCCGCAAGTAATTTTGACAACTGATCTAGTAAGGGGAGAAACGTTACTTTTCCTTCCGGGATAATAGCACGGACTATTTTTCCGCACGGAAAAACGACAGTTCAATTTCATTCTCACGGGAGGCGTTACGAGTGTTACACTTTTTTCCTTACTTAGGATTCTGTTCATGCGCTTCATTCGCACCATGGCCGTGCTCACAAGGGAGGCTGATGCATAACCGAACCCCCTCCCACTTCTGCGCACGGGCCTGACTCGCTCTATCATAAATAGCTCCAGCTCCATCCGTGGGGTGCGCTTTTAACAGTGACTTCCGATTTTCTGCAGTGCTTCTAGTCTTCTTGATTAAGTGGGTTTCGTAAACACCTAAAATTCTTCAAGTGTACATACGCAATCTATAATATAGATGCAAGTATGGTTGCACTTTTTTGTCATAAATCGCTAGGTTGCGATACAACCCAAGTAACACACTTGTCACCGAAGAGTCACGGCGGCGCAGGTTTTTGTTGCGCAGAAGTCACTGTGACTTATTTCTAACAAATAAACACTTACTTGCTAGAAGTAAGTCACAGTGACTTCTGCGCAACAAAAACCTGCGCCGCCGTGACTCTTCGGTGACAAGTGTGTTACTTGGGAATCTAGCGTCTAAGTGTAAAAAAGGTCGATTGAATTTGAATCTTGTCACTTTAATTTGCAGAAGAGAGAGTCGATGAAGAGAACTCTCTCATGTTACTTTCGCCCTTATTTAAACTCAATCTAGATATAATTGAAGATTTTAGTGAGATTTTGTGATCAAAGTTGTGATATTTTTTTGTTTTACCTTAATCCTTATTTTTAATCCACATCAAACTTCAGAGTGTTTTCCATACTTTGATATTATAGTTTAAAAATAATTTGTTACACTTAGTGAATAGAATTTAAAGTACACTCATTTAAATATAATAGGTTAACAAATATATATGTGAAAAAAACGCTCTTGTATTATTATTTTAGAAAATATTCGAGAAAAATGTTTTGGCTGCACTTTACACTGTGGAAATCTACCATGCATCTATCTTGCAATTTCTGAAAATTAAAAGTAAAAGGTCCATAGGATGTTTAATTTTATTTTGTTTTAGAAAGTTGCCTGACAATCCCACTACAAAACATCTGAGCGTACTCCCGAAAACCCCCAGATTACTCTGAAGGAAATTAACTGGAAATGTTAATTTGTTGTTGGACTACAACAGCCTCAATTCAAGCTATTTTAGCGTAGTTATAAAATAACTTCTATTTATTTTATTTTTTTGGAATTGTGGAATTAGGAGTTACAATAACAGTTTGCTCTAGTGCCACCTTATGAAAATCATGAATGAATGATCTGGTCAAAACAGTTCTATCGCTATATCTTTTTTTTTTCAAATATTAGCATTAGCATTAGCATTAGCATTTAGCAAGTCGCACAAATTCGTAGGTGGTACAGCCCTGGATCGCTTTTATGAGGGTTGCATCTTTCCTGTCCGTTATCAAATCACAAAGATTTGGGACTAATCTCTGACTCTTAGACAAGATTGACGCAATCCTCCAACGGTCGAGTGCTGTCCTGGCCACGTCCTTGCGACAGCTGAGGGATGGGAAAGGAAGATTAGTTGGACACCTATGAAAGTACATAGAGACCTCTACATTCTTTCAGGCCTAGGCGTCACGGGAATTTGGATGTTAGTGGAAGGGTAAAGTTCAAAGGAAACGTTTGGTCAACGTTCAGGTGCACGCAATATTTTTGGTTGATGTCTGGTTCCTTTCCTAATTCCTTGTTGGGTGTTCGATTCCAAATCTGAAATAAAAAGTAAAATTATAGATTTTTAAATGGTGATAGGCTCACAACAGTAACATAATTATAAATTACCTGAATCCTCCTGAAAGAGATGGTTTATTAACAATGAAAAACATAACATGTAAAAGAAGTAGAGCAAATTGTGATCTTGGATTTTTTCTGCATTTAAATTAACAAAGCTAAAAAAATACAAGATCAAAATTTGTTATGATAGATCTTACGCCGTAACGCACCATTATAAGGTGATCTACCCACGTTACGGGACATATCTCTTTTTTTTTCAAATATCTGCTCAAAATCGACCCACATCTACAGCTTGAAAAACGCAGATTTTTGTGCGCAGAGGTTGTCCCTATGTCATACCGTTCAAAATAAATTGATGTTTTTCTTTGACATTTTTCAATTCTATGTTTTTTCTTGAGTTACAAAAAAAACACCTCGATAATCTTTTTAAATGTTTCGTAACAATATCTAGTTTTTGAATGCCTAAAAGAAATACGTACGCCAAATTTAGCAATTCTCGGTTGTGGGTGGTACAATACCTTGTTACCAATGAACTTGGGCTAAACCAATAAGGAACGGCCCTTCGGAGATACCAATCGGTATATGCGTAGATCTCAATGGAGACATTCGCTGCGGCATAGCATGTGGACAATTGGACATCCTCAGACCTGACTCGCCCTTTTTCTACGGTCAACCACACAGTAGACAGCACACATTCTAAGGTTTGTCCCACTCATCCCGAATATCTGCGGTCCGTACCAAAGGAGGCTCTACGCACATCGGTATTAGAAGTTTAATAAACCATGATGTTTGAAAAATAAAACTGCCTGTTACTCCTCAAGTAACAATGATAAATTAGTCTTGTAGAGGTTATGAGAGCCGTCATAAAACCAATACCTTTTTCAAATGAGTGTAATCAGTTTTGTACCTCTTAATTTCGCCCTATTTTGCTTATCCTTTGACAGATACGCGACTACCACTTGTTATCTTCCTCAGTGTTAGTTATCTAATGGAGAACTGGATAACTGATACTGAGGAAGATTACTAGTAATAATCGAAATACGCGTATCTGTCAAAGGATAAGCAAAATAGGGCGAAATTAAAAGGTACAAAACTGATTACACTCATTCGAAGAGGGTATTCTGCTTAGATGGTTCGAAAAGTCGGTACAAGATTACAATATCTTTTATTTTGGTTTAATGATGGTTCTCAGAACCCTATTCTAGTATGTTTGACTTCAAAATGTTACTCTCTATTTACAATGTTACAATCTCTGCACACAAAATTACCCTGTTTTCAAATGCTCTATAGGCACTTATAAGCTTCAGATTGCTCAATTTTAAAGCTTCAGATACCGAAAAAGGTATCTAGTTATTCTTGCGAATTTAAAAGTTTGACTTCTAATTTCTTGGATCATGTGGACCACCCCAATATTAATGTATATTCGAATGATGGCCTTATTATTATGAGCAACTTCGTAGAAGACCATAATCGTCTAAGATTCATTCGAAAGCGCTAAATGCGTCTTTTCTCAAAAATCTTAGGCCTGGACCACTATGCATTGTGAGACACGTACAGCAGTACACAAAAGTTAAAGTCAATTAGTATAAAATTGACTGAATTATAAGCGGCAATTTTCCGACATACACTACCGATCAAAAGTTTGGGGTCACCCCCACAAAGACATGTCATTTTTTTAAGCCCATATCTCCGCCAATTTGCGTCCGATTTCAAAACTCTAGGCATAATTCAAAAGATAATAAGTCAAAAAAAACTTTGAACATGATTTAAAAGAAACTTTTTCGAAAAAAATGTATGTAAACTTTACCCAAAGTTGCCAAATTTTCTAAAAAATTAATATAAACTTACGGCAGTGTCGCTGGAAATTGGGTCGACCAAACTTTAAGATGAGAGCGGTAATATGACCTATTTTTTAATACCTTTCAACTGCTTTTTATCGAACTTGGCTAAAATATCTAGGAAAAAAGTTATTAGGTAAATTAACCCTTGATGTCATCGACCAAAAGTTTGGGGTCACCCCTCAAAAAGGTGTATCGGCCAAAAGTTTGGGGTCAATATCGTAAAACTTGGAAAAGTGATTTGTTGATATCTTTGTCATCCTTCATTCAATTTTAATTGAGAGGCCCAGAATCATAGGGGTGTAAGTGATTATTTACCGATTTTGAGATGAACATATCATAAAATTCTTCAGTGTTCAAGCTATCAGGATTTTTTTTAAGATTGTTTCTACGATGATTGGAAAAATTACAATAAATCATAGAAAATTGGGTTGATTTTGAAGCTTCATACATTTTGTATGGGATGAAAAAATTGTCAAAAAATTTAAACCTCATTTACTCGAAAGTGGGATTTTGTCACTTACACCCCTTTGCTTCAAACCCCCTCAATTCTTCTTGGCTTATTTGAAACAAAATGAATGATACTTACTGCATAGACAATGAACCACACATATTTGTTGAAATTTACATACTTAAACTTAACGTAAAGTTGCCTTATTTTTTTGTGTTAAAGTGAAATGTGTTAACTTTACATAACATTTTATATACAAAAATCGTTAACCTACGTTAAATTACGGTCAATACGTTAAATTAAAGACATCAAACGTAAATCTAGTTAATAACCTTTTAAATGAGCCAAAAAGAATTAAAATTGAACTATTGAAGACGAAGATACACCAAATCACTTTTCCATGTTTTACGATAGTGACCCCAAACTTTTGGCTGATACATCCCCAGGTAACCAATAAGCAGTAAATATTGCATTTATTCCGCACTATATGCGCCTTTACTGCAGGTCATTAAATGCTAATATGCCGTATATACGCCATAAGTGCTAGTTAAAAGCAGGTTTTGGCCTAATATACGGCTGATTAAATGCTTATCTTTCCTATCCCCAAAAAATCGATCATTATCAAAAATATTTTCCCCTGCGCATTTCAGTCATTTCAGGATGAGCTATAAACGATCAGATAATGTGCGTTGATTTTTTGATCTATTAAAGGCTTGAGTACCACACCGGCAGTTATTTTGCTGTGCCCGGACAACGGCTCGGACAAGTGCTGATAACAATTAAACCATCCACATAATACACGATGGCATAATTGGTTTCCATGCGATTTATTTGGAAAATATTTGTTCTCTCATTGATTTACTTTGTTACTACCAGTAAATGATTGGACATCTGAATGGTAATGGATCCTATAGTCGTGGTACATGAATTGTAAAGTTGAAATGTGTAACAGTGTTAGCATCGCTCATCTCTCTTAGCAGTTTTATGGCAATAAAGTAGCAGTTAGGATGCTTATTAACCAAAAATTATCGTGCATTTCAAATGCTACTCAACCGCTGTCAGATTTTCAGCAGCATTTGAATTTCTAATTCAGAGCAATTCAGCAGTCGAACTGCTATGATACAGCAGCAAGCAGATATAATGCAGTTTTATAGCTGAAATACAGCTTGTTTAAATGCTTATTGGTTACCTGGGTCATATTGAGGGTTGACCCCAAACTTTTGGTCGATGACATGAAGAGTTAATTTACTTCATAACATTTTTTCCTAGATTTTTTAGGCAAGTTCGGTAAAAAGCAGAGTAAAGCTAATAGAAAATAGGTTATATTACCGCTCTCATCTTAAAATTTGGACGACCCAATTTCCAGCGACACTGTCGTAAGTTTATATTTATTTTTTAGAAAATTTGGCAACTTTGGATTAAGTTTACATACAATTTTTCTTGAAAAAGTTTCTTTTAAATCATGTTCAAAGTTTGTTTGGCTTATTATCTTTTGAATGAGGCCTAGGGTTTTGAAATCGGACGCAAATTGGCGGAGATATGGGCCTAAAAAAATGACATGTTTTTGAGGGGTGACCCCAAACTTTTGATCGGGAGTGTAGTTCCCTGTCCAAATGTTCCTGCATCCTACCAACCGATCTTAACGAACTATAAAATACAACTTGTACTAAACGCGGAAACGACATGCAGATGGCAACATCATATAGCGGTGAAACTTTAGAACACGTCATACAGTTATCCCTGTGTAGCTTTTATCGCTTTTATCTCAACTTTTCATTCGTACGTATGGATAGGAGGGATCGCTTTTGCCGGAACACATCATGTTTCATTTCCAATGCAATGCAACACTCTAGTACACCTTTTCATGAATTTTGGACAGTCACCCTTCCATTCCGGGCAAATAAGTTTAACTGCAACGTTCTCCTGATACATCGGAATGGAGGATTTATTGAAACAATATACCGCATTTACTTCATCACTGGACTGCGCACTGAGTCTTCATAAGTGAGAAAACGTAAATAAAACTGCTCGATTGCATCAAATCAAATTGATGTCTTCGGCGCACTATTTTTTCGGTGTAGGGTATTGGTTCCTTTATTAAGCATGTGGCTCCCATTTTCATCCCACGAAAAACAAAGGATTGAAGCGCTGTTTGTTTTGTTTCTTATTTTTGTATTTTTTGTTAGAAGTGAACACCCATGAAAACAAAAAGAACGAAGTCAATCGGTGCCGTAATAAGCTATTTTACGAGACGGTCTACCGGTGGGCCGCTCAATGTTATTGTTTACATTTGATGTTTTCGTTTTCACAAAAAGTAGCATAACATGTGGTGAGCGCCAATCAGATTTTTGCTGGCAGAGATGTTTCGGTTTCTGATGCGGCATGTATCAATCCCCGGAGCTGTACGATGTCACTAGCAGATGAAAAAAACATTTCCACGGTCTACGAATATTAATTATAGTACGACGCATTTTTGCAGATAAATGAACCCCGTTTATTGGATGGGCCCGTATCACATGTTATGCTAACGAAAATGTAAATAAATGGGCCCACCGGTTAGACTTCAAAATTGGTAAACATTCAAAAAACAGCTGATTTGAAACGTCTCATAAAATGCCTTATCGCTTTTTTTTCGAATACATAGGATGAAAATGGGAACATGAGATTACTGATGGCACACATACCCTATGCTGAATAACCCGCATAGAAAAATACGATGCACGGTATCGTTGATATTATACGATGTTTATTGGTGGAATAATAATCATACAAGTGATGATCATTTTACGATAAAATGATAATGTTTGGAAAATTTCTATCATTCACAACCTTTGAAGTATCATACAACTTATAATAGTGATACATCCAATAATTTATGAATAATTTTTAATAATATAGCTCCCCATTAGTTTAATGGCATAATTCATTTTTGTCACTATTTTAAGGATTTAATGGTAGAATATGGACGTCATAAAGTTAGTCTGTAATGCTAACTGGATTTAGCACCGCAGTTTGTAGCTTTTTGTGTGCAGGAACTCACAAACTAATGGAATGCACTTGACACTGTGTGGCGCCGTACATTATGCCACATAAACATTTATATTTGATATTTTTACGTGCCATCACTTTAAAGCTCTTGGGAGTGGCAGGTTTTGATTATCGTCGGATTAGCCAAATATCACTTGCAAACTTACCTAGAAGCTTCCACAATTTATCTTGTATGGCTAAACCAGACGAAAGCGTTGGAAATTTCATACAGTCCAAAGAAAGAACGGCATGTTCGAAACCTTTGCTCCAGCACTTCCACTGTGATCCTCGGGCAGCGGCTCGTTGGACAATTTTCCACTTTATCCACGAAGTTTTCCATCTTCGGAACTTTTATGTTTTCGAACGTCCCGCGAGCACTAGTTTCATATGGCCCCGAACAAAGCGCGATAGGAGAACCTCGAGGGGAACAGCGAATCATGGCACCAACAGTTTAATTCCCGTTTTCACTAAACTAACGATTAAAAATAAACAACGATTCACATTATCATTCACGGAGTTGACAGAACGCGAGAAATGCCCGCAGGGGTGTACACTTTTTTCGAGTCGATAAAGTAGATTTGGTGAAATATTTCCGTGTTGTTTTTATTATTCCCTGTATGATCAAGTAGATGATAAAGCAATGATAGCTTGAATCATTGCTTGATATTTTTGTTCGAGAAAAATTGCATTTTTGAATGGTAACGATACTTAACAACCCATTCGCTCTATCATTGTAACTACGAAAATGATAACTGCTAACATCAAAACGATTCGTTGTATCGTAGATTTATGATCCTGCTTATGATACCATGAATAATTGAAAAATGATAACCTGAATCACCGTCGTATAATATCATTTTATTCGGGCAAGTCGATTGGATGCAATCGCGCACTTTTATTTGCATTTTCGCACTTGTGAAAACGAGTGCGATAGTCTAGTGGTGAACTAAATGCGCTATACAAATGTTGTAATTTTCTATAGATATTCCTCGGCAATTTAGTAATGCCATAGAAAATCGATGTAGTGCCACCACCGACGAACCGACGTGACAGCTAGAACAAACAAATTCAAATTTGTTGTCCCCGACGCCATGATGAAAAATAGCCGAACATTATCGCCACCTCTATAACGGCTCGCGATGATTTGATAGCTCGACACCGAACCCCCGTATGTTCATATAGGAAACGGTTTGCGTCTGCGCTGATTTGACAGAAGTGATCGCTCGCTTCGGTGGTCGACCGTTAAATTTGGGGGGGACACCAGGGTTGCCACATATACAGATTTTTATGTAATCATACAGATTTTCTTGCAGCTTTTCATACAGAATTCTGTATGTACAGATGTACAGATTTTTGGAAATGATACAGATTATACAGATTTTTCAGAAACTTACAGAATTTCAAACAGATTTTTCGCGTAATATTACAGATTTCATACAGATTTTTGACAAAAAATGGTGATACAGATTATAAAGATTTTTGTGGCAACACTGGGGGACACTTTTGAATCACCACTGTCACGGCGGTTCGTCGGTGGTGCCACTACGAATGTCGTGATACTTGGTAGGTTTGAGTTAATCGAAAACAATTAGATCCGTATTTCTATTTCGTCTTTGAGGTGACCTGTTTTACGATAGAATGGACTAAACAAATCTATTTTTTTTTTGAAAACTAAAAATTATCAAGAAATCATAATTTTTGGACGAGTTGATCGATTTTAATTTTGTTTTGTTTTGAAAAAACTTCTGAATACAGCGCACAATGGGTCCAGAGCCGTATTTACGAAGACAAAAATGTTTGTGCCTAAACCTTAAGTTTTAGATACATGGTGTCTTTGTTAAAGTTTCTCTATATTCTTCGACCTTTTTTCTCATCGATGTGAAATTAGGGTGGTCCTTCTTGTTAAGCTGATCCAAACAAATGCTTTTTAATAGTTTTATGTACGCTTACAAAATGTTCTACAAAGTTGTAAAAGAACTTATTTGTAGCAAATTTGCCGAAGAAGCCATTATTCTATCTCGTATGGTTCCTAACTTATATTTTTTGTTGAAAGAATCATTTTAGGGTGATCCATGAAATTCAGTTTTCTTGCCATAACTTCTAATCCATAGGTTCCCAAACTTTTAAGGTGCACGACCCCCTTTTGCCAGTTGACGTGCTTTCGGCGACCCACCATAAAAATTCCCTCATTTGTTGTCTGTTACAGTAAATTATTCAACTGACCCTCGCGACCCCCTGGATAAAGGCCGGCGACCCCCCTGGGGGGTCGCGACCCACAGTTTGGGAAACCATGTTCTAATCCATTCGTTTCTCGTGAAAACTTTGTTCCGAGAACTTTTAGAACTATCAATGACGCATATATTTCAAAGAGCTCAATGTTCTATCTCTCATAGTTGAAAAGATATTGGCTTTTTTCTTCGAAAAATCACTTATTTTGAAGTCATATCTCAAAAAGGAGTAAATGAATTTTCAATCGCCTTATTGCATTGAAAAGATCGTACTCTTTTCTATTGATGGTGAGAATTTGTGAGTACCTCCAAATTTTGGCCTGATTGTTGTTTTAGCTAAAACGATCGTTTTGCAATATTGAACTTTAAACATTTCCAATTTTTGCATGAATAGGGACGGCCTAATATATACGGGTCTAATTACTTTCGGTAAACTAAAAGCGGCAATCTCGTGCTATATTTCATCAAAGTCATACCAGAAGTAAATTTGGTGGTGAAATTCGGAACTTTGCTCTCCATGACTTGGAAGTACTCATAGTCCTGAACAACTTAGCCGAAGATCGTACCTTCCTATCTGGCTTCAATCTAGTGCTATATCCCACCAAAGTTGTACCAGAAGTAAATTTGTACACAAGCGCCACGTAGTGGTGATATTCGGAACTATGAAATCCATCACCAGGAAGTGGTTGTTGTTCTGAACAACTTTACCGAAGACAGAATGTGGCTATATCATTTAGATTCCAAGAGAACTCGTTACAAAGACATGGTACTCATAACCAAAATGGGAACAGAATGGAACCGGAAGAAGTGAAAAATATGGAACTAATGTATTTGGAATGGAAATCTGCATGAAATTCCAATCGGTTTTCACTACACCTTTCTAGGATAGTGTAGGATTCCGATAACGCAAAAAGAATGAAATTTGGTTCACTAACTACTGAAATGTGGATGTGCAAAAAAATAGTTCCACGTTGTTTTTTGCCTGTCGGTATTTAGCATGTTAAGGGAGTAGAATACGCTCTAATTTTTTTTTCCGAAAACACACGGAATATAAAATATGCCATGGAAAAAAATTAAAATAAAAGTACCGTGATTTCGGGTGAAATTGATCAGTGGGGTGAAATTGATCGACGTGAGGACAATTTTTATTTGTCAAAAATAAAGCTTCGAACTTAAAATAATTTGCGGAAAATGACCATCATCTGGCTCAAGGGTTATTGAATGATGAGATAACATGTTTTACAACTAATTAGTCACACATTTCTGTATTATATTTAATATTTTCCGAAACTGCGTGTTTGGCGAATTTCAAGGATACTTTCAAACTTTTGTTACCGCAGCTGTATCGCACATGGAATTAATATTCGAATGACTTCTTCTAGATGCCAAGTGTTCGCTAAACCCGATTTCGTCATCGAAAGTTCTGTAAATATTGATATTTATGCATAAAATTGTACTTTTGCTAAAATACTGATTTGATTAGTATGGAAATTGCATACTTTAAGGCGTTTTCTTTAGATTTAATAAACTTTTAACCTAAATAATTAAGAATTTACTAAACTTGTAGAAGTTTTACAAAGCTTTTCGCATTCTGGAATGGTTAATTCAGACGGAAAATTGATTTTCAGCACTTACAAAGACATTTCACTGACTGATCAATTTCACCCCGAAACTAAAATTTCCGATTTTTTATTTTAAATGATATTTATTGCAATAAAATGATTTGCAGTAAAAGTTTCAACCTCGTTGAGTGATGAAACTCGTGGTCGTACTTGTTTTAAAGCATTGAGTTTGACCATATCGATAACTATTCAAAAAATAGAAGTCAAAAACTGTGAAAAGTGATCAATTTCACCCGAAATCACGGTATTTCAGCAACAATCATAAAATCTCAAAATGTTTTCATCTCAAAAAATCCGAATTCCAAATAGGCTTCCAGAAAAAATATAGAAGTGTGTCGATGTTCAAAAACAAAAAATAGAAAACCCAAAAACCGAAATTCACAAAATCGAGAATGAAAAAGAATCATCTTCCAAAACATGTTTAAAACGATTCACGATGACAACAAAATGATATTTAGATCAAAATCAATAATTTGGGTATTGGAGGGTTAATAGCTGATCATTGGCAAAGATAGCTTTTTTTAATTTGTGGAATTTCTGAGAAGCAGTCTATGTCATTTTTTAGTTTTATTTTGCCTTTGAACTTTTAAAATTCACGTTCCAATGATGAAATTCTAAAAATCATAGATATTTGCATACTTGAGCTTCTATACTATAGATAAATATAATTGATTCATTGTGACTAGCTCCTAATTTGAAAAAAAAAATGAGGATCATTTTGATATTTAGAAGTTTCCTAACATAATTTCAGTTGTCCGATAAACATCAATTGTGATTCACAATTTCAAACGAGGTATATGACCGGGAAAACAACAAGCTCCGACAAAGACCTACTACCGGGTCGGAGAAAGTACCGTGTGTGACAAAAGTCTCACATTTGCGAAATCTGAAGCACTTTAAATTTCCAGTTCCCATCGGGTTCGCCATATCGCAGTATGTGCCCTCCGACATCCAAGCCAACATGTAATCAGCTAAAAGTATACGTTAATCAATTTCATGTCACGTTTAATTACTCAGGAGTTCAACATTTCTCGTCATAAAACCGGCTAAATGATAGTCGTTGTTTCCGCATTTTTTCCCCAAAACAAAGATTTCGCATTCCACCTTCTCCGCGGGTTCGTTCGGTGGTCCATGGACCGTATATAGCTACTCCGCGGTCCGGACTCAACTCACTGTTCTTCGTTCATCATCTCCTTTATGGCCGAGAGCCGAGCGAGCGAGCGCCACGAAAGCCCCATATAAAGTAAAAGCGAAGATAACAATTACGTTATTATGATGATACGCCGTATGACATTCTCACTCATGTCGAGCGAAACCGTACAGAGATTATCTCCATCCATCCAGCTTTTTTCTGTAGGTACCTCCGGCCCTTGGTCGTTTGCTTTTGCACTTTTTTCCTCTCTCTCCTTTCTGTTTTTAGCATTCAATCTTGGAGATTTTACCGTGTTCAGTATCTGCACCATCTCCGCCTTGCCGTATGTGTCGGTCCATCACCTTTTTCTTCTGCACGGAGCCTCAGCATGCAGCAATACATCTCTCTTCTTCAGCGACATGACGACGACGACGAAGACGATGATGATGATGGAAAGCAACGGCATCAGCATAGCATTTTTTCGTCGTCGTCGTCGTTGTTCTTTGCATTGGCCGTTAACCTTGACCTCGGTTGGATCAACCGACGACGACGACGACGACGAAAACGAGGATTCCAAGTAGCTAAGACAAAAGAATCCGTCCATCGAACGAAACTCCTGAACTGCAGGGTTCTCCTGGATTTTCTTTGCCACCCAACAACGAAACAATCATTCATAGATGGGTATTGCATGCTGCTGATGCTGAAGAGAAACGGATAAACAGGAGTAATCTACGTAATGGTCCGACAGATGGGAGATTCTAGTGCTGAGTCGGTGATGAAGAATGTTCCAAGCAATTCGGTCATTGAATATCTGGATGGCTAGTCTAATTAGTTTAACCAGAAAACCATGTTCAGGCATTAGTTAAAGCAGCTCATTTTTATTCCACTCCTTCCTTTTTTCTCAACCGTCAGCTATCAGCCACTGTAGTTGATAACAGACGATTTGGTTTGGTCTACTTCTATCTGTCAGCTTTCGCCTTTGAGCGTTGATCCTTTATCAAGGGCGTAACCCGTTTTTCAATCTGAGGTGTTGCTTTTATACACCAACGCAATGAAATTGATTATAAAAGAATTGCTCACCCGATTCCTTTTTCTGCACGGTTGTCAATTTTTAACCTATTGACTTGATGTTTTGCACACAAGGGAAGTAAGGGTAGCCGAAAAACGAACGCACCGCAAAAAGAAAACCAGAACATGATTGCTCATGCGCAAGAGAGTATGGAACAGAATGATATGCAGAAATTTTACGAAACTGTCAATGCAGAGAACGTGATGAAAACGTGTTGACAGACAAAACAATGGTGGCTTCCCGGTGAGGAGAGCATTTCAAAGAATTGTTGAACGCTGTGAATGGAATGGTGACAGACAGAATTCGAATCAACGACGACGGACAGGCTGTGGATCCTTCAACGTTAGACGAGGTTGAGATAATCATTGGAGGGCTATTTCAGCCGCGAATCAAAGAGTAATAGCACTTCTCAATTCAGCGTACAAAAATTTGTCCGGAATTCTGTTTAAACAGGCTGAGACCGATTGAGGAGTTTTTCGTCGACGAATATCAGGCGGGTTTTTGTGAGGGCCGATCATCGATGGAACAGATTTTCACCTTGCTCCAGATCCTCGATAAATTTCAGAAGTACAACTTGCAGATCCATTATCTGTTTATTGATTTTAAGGCTGATTACGATTCAATGAAGAGAAACGAGTTATGACAGATAATGATCGAACATGGTTTTCCGGCGAAGCTGAAGAGACTCACTCGTGTGACACTTGACGGATTGGACTTACGATTAACACCACAAAGATCAAGTACAGTGTATCAAACAATTGTCCGTACAGTAATTTTTTGTTCGAATTATTTTTTCATTTAAATGTTTATAACTTTTTTATACGTCAATCAAAAACGCTGAAATTTTGACCAATTATAACCCATATATTAAAGCTCCATTGGTAAAATTTTGAGCGAGATCGAATAAGTTTTATGGAAGTTATAGAACTTTTAGTAAATCTTAAAAGATTTTTGAACACTTTTTTAAAACATTATATCTCAATATGTACATAATGAAACTTTTTCATATTTTTTTGTGTTACAGCTTATACCTAAAGCTTTTATATTCAGCTTCATTTGAGGTTTTATATTCACTACAAAAAATCTGAAAAATCGGTATATGTTCAGAATATCATTTGGAAATTTATCATATTTTCATCAATAAAAGTGTCTAGTGTTTTCAACTTTTTGAAACTATCTTAATGTAATATTTTTATACAGGACCTACTAAACTACACACGAAGAGTAGGTCCTATGGATTTTTTGTTCAGTTAATGCACTTTTATTGGTGGAAAACGTTTGGCAGATTATATGGGCAAAATATGGTAAATTTTTAAACATCGTCAACTACATAAGCACATTTTCCATTTTTTTTGTAGTGAATATAAAACCTCAAGCATAGCTGCATATGAAAGTCTCAGATATAAGTTGTAACACAAAAAAAATTGAAAAAAATCATCGCGTACATATTGAGATATAATGATTTAAAAATTTGATCAAAAATCTTATTAGTTTTACTAAAAGTTCTATAACTTTCAGAAAACTTATTCGATCTCGCTCAAAATTTTACCAATGAAGCTTTAATATATGATTCATGATTGCTCAAAATTTTAGCGTTTTTGATTGACGCATGAAAAAGATATAAACATTTGAATGAAAAATTATTTTAACAAAAAATTTGCTGTACGGACAATTGTTTGATACACTGTACGTATCTGCCGTATCCCCCGTGGTAGTGGTGACAAATTAGTGCCACTATAACTTTTTCCAGAAGGTCCATACAGGTTTCATGATGTACCTCAAGAGATTCATCAATAAAAAAAACAAGTTGTACCATCTTCAACCAAAAGTTGTTCAGACTGAACAAGCAATTAAAATTATGCAACGGACAACACTCAAACTTAAGCTTCGTGGCAATGCGGTTAGCGACATCTATATCATTTAGGCGTTTCGTAAGCCTCGTAGAGTGGGCTTGATTCCCGCTACTGTCGGTGAAAACTTTTCATCAAACGAAAAACTTTCCACTGCACCACTAGGTGTTTCGTGTGTTGTCCGTTGTAACCTCTGGTTTAAGACGGTGTTGTGTCTTTTTGTAACACCTAGTGTCCCAGTGGAGAATATTCCGTTTGACGAAAAGTTTCTCGCGACTGGAGCGAGAATCGAACCTACACTCTGAGGCTAACGAAACGTCTAGATGGCTGACCCTACTGGCCACACTGTAACTGAGCAGTGTTACATCCAGCAAGGATGAAACACCCGTCTTCAAGCCTCAGGGTCGGCAAGACGCTCCGCGAAATGAAAACTTATTGCTTCGATCAAGAAAACTCCCTGTATTGTCGGCCTCGTGTACACGTTATTCTCCTCCCTCTTGACGTCCTACTCTTCTAACGTCTCCCTTCCTAACTTCTTGGCGTCCGTCCTCAACACCGGACGACCACACAGGAGTAAATGGGCCAAATTCCTGGCCATAAGTCGAAAATTTTTTTTCAGGGTTTTCCAGAGTCTAATATTTTTTAAAGATAAACGAAGTAATGCTGTATCATGTGGCAATCAATAAAATACTTTGGGATGCATATTTTTTTTTAAGAATAAATGCCGAAATTTAACGATTTTCTCTACTGTTTTTTTTTCATTTGCATCATAACTCATCGGAAGAGCGTCAATTATCGAAATATTGCCAAATTGAAAAAATAACTGAGTATGTAACACAGCTCTCCTGATAAGGGTGTATCCATAGGCGCCAACTTAGGGGGGGCAAGCATGGTTTTGCCCCCCCCCCCAATATTTGACGATTTTTCGATTTTCCCATACAAAAAATCAGAAAAGCCAGGCTTTGCCCCCCCAATAATTTGACCAAGTTGGCGCGTCTGGGTGTATCATTTAAACAAAAAACTTCACCTGGTTTCATTTATTTTGCTCTCTTACAGAAGAGTTTTCAAATCCATATTTTTTTTTCAATTTTGAACCATTTTCAGCATTTAAAAAGTTATCAGATTCTGCAGCATTCCGCGATCTGGATAAAATTACAATAAAATATAAGGCATATCCTCTGTGAATTGCAAGAGAACGGGTACCAGAAAGTACCAGACGAAAAAATAAATCATTTTGAAATTCACACCTTTTAGACTAGTTTTTAGTTACAATTTAGGTTTAATTTCGAAAAAGCAACTTCGTTTCGACTACTTTTTCAATGAAAGGCCACTTATTCTCGATAGATAGATCATAGCAGAATTCAAATCTGGTCTTCTATCTCTTATCAAAATGTGTCAAATGGAATTAATTTAGTAAATTTGGGCAGAAATCTCCATACACCGATAAACGCCTAAATGTATGCAATGCAGTAGTAATCTAATGTAGCTAGAACTGTTGTGTTCAAAATTTGTTATAACAAATCAAAAACAACTGAAATAAAGAGCTCACTATTTGTAGCATGTAATCATATGTTGATGCACCGTTAAGGAAATATGTTCAGATAAATATATTTTTTTATAGCTAAACTCATTGAGTTTTTCACTCAGTACTCCATGAACTTACTTACACTCCCGTTCAAAAGTTTGGGGTCACCCCCTCAAAAACATGTCATTTTTTTAGGCCCATATCTCCGCCAATGTGCGTCCGATTTAAAAAACCCTAGGTTTCATTCAAAAGATAATAGGTCAAAGAAACTTTGAACATGATTTGAAAGAAACTTTTTCAAAAAAAATTGTATGTAAACTTAACCCAAAGTTGCCAAATTTTCTAAAAAATGAATATAAACTTACGGCAGTGTCGCTGGAAGTTGGGTCGATCAAATTTTAAGATGAGAGCGGTAATATGACCCATTTTCTATTAGCTTTCAACTGCTTTTTACAGAACTTAGCTAAACAATCTAGAAAAAAGTTATTAAGTAAATTAATCCTTGATGTCATCGACCAAAAGTTTGGGGTCACCCCTCAAAATGCTGTATCGGCCAAAAGTTTGGGGTCACTTTCGTAAAACATGGAAAAGTGATTTGGTGATATCTTCGTCATCTATAGTTCAATTTTAATTATTTTTGGCTCATTTCAATGATAACTAACTAAATTTACGATTGATGTCTTCAACTTAACGTATTTAACGATTTTTGTATATAAAAATGTTATGTAAAGTTAGCACATTTTACCATGCTTCAAAAAATGAGGCAACTTCACGTTAAGTTTTAGTATGTAAATCTCAACAAATATGTGTGGTTCAATGTCTATGCAGTAAGTATCATTCATTTTGTTTCAAATAAGCCAAGAAGAACTAAAATTGAATGAAAGATGACAAAGATATCAACAAATCACTTTTCCATGTTTTACGATAGTGACCCCAAACTTTTGGCCGATACAGCATTTTGAGGGGTGACCCCAAACTTTTGGTCGATAACATCAAGGATCAATTTACTTAATAACTTTTTTTCTAGATTCTTTAGCTAAGTTCTGTAAAAAGCAGTTGAAAGCTAATAGAAAATGGGTCATATTACCACTCTCATCTTAAAATTTGGTCGACCCAACTTCCAGCGACACTGTCGTAAGTTTATATTCATTTTTTAGAAAATGTGGCAACTTTGGGTTAAGTTTACATACAAATTTTTTTGAAAAAGTTTCTTTTAAATCATGTTCAAAGTTGCTTTGACTTATTATCTTTTGAATGAAACCTAGGGTTTTGAAATCGGACGTAAATTGGCGCAGATATAGGCCTAAAAAAATGACATGTTTTTGAGGGGGTGACCCCAAACTTTTGAACGGGAGTGTATGTTTAAAGTTGTGTTAAAATGCCATGTGTTAATAGGAAAATTCCAACTGATATATTCCACACGGCTTCTATCATCATGTTCAAACTCCTAAAAGTTCAATCCATGATTAATTTTTGAGTTTTGATGTGTTTTCCAGGGCTCTATAAAAGTTACCCCAAAATGAAAATGTGATTCCCAAAATATCTAGAAAAAGGTACAACATTTAAACTGAGTTTAAGGGGCCGTTCAAAAAAAACGGCCCATATTCCCAAAAAATGTGAAGATAGAACAATTGTTCAACAAGTTTCTCAATTATGACACTCCTTACAACTTTGCTGAAGACATTTATTTATTTATTGTATGACATCAACAGACAACACAGGTCCTAATGATGTTTAAATAACCTAACCTAACTTATTTCCCTATCGTTGTTACAATAAAAGTAAAATAATAAAATTACATACAAAAACACGCACACAAAGAAAAAATAATATCATTATTCGTCATGAAGAAAAACTAAATACAGCCTTAAACTTCCGCTTGATCGTTTCCCTGGAAAGGTTGAAGTCGAACACAGAGGCTACATTGTTAAACGCCCGTTTCAAACCAGTAATGGCACTCTGCTGTCCGTACACAGTCCCACGCAAAGGAGGCCGTAGCCAAGGTCGCACCATCACGTTATTCCGCAGTGCTCTTGGACGAACATACAAATCGACGGACTGCAAGAGTGCACGTAACACGTTATCTACACTTATAAAATAATTGAACTTCTCTTACACTTCTAGGAGAATTTCTATGAAACGAGGTGGCCCTTGTTTCCAAACAATATTTTTCATGGAAATATAATTATTTTTCAGTTCTCTGTTGTCAAATAAAAATGTTCGACGCTTCAAGCGATTTTTGGGGGTGAAAATAAACGTTGTCCTTGGAGAGGTTATAAGAAATCATTTCTAGCCTTTAAGTGGATTAATATGGCTATTTATAATCCAAAATGCTTCCTCAATATCTAAATTCACAATTTTATCGCTAGTACATACATAATACACCATAAAAACGTGTTAAAACTTTTTGGCCATGAATTGGACCCTGTTACTCCAGTGTGTGCTGGAGCGAAACGGATAAATAGGAGTAATCTACGTAGAGGGTCATAGAAAGGAGATTCTCTTACTGAGTCTGTGATCAAGAATGTTCCAATCATTTTGGTCATTGAATTTATATAGATTTGTAGCGTTACATTCCGTTAATAAGCAAACTGAATCAACAATTTCTCGCCAAAACATTTGGTTCATAGCAGCAGTCCTTAATCATGCACGCTGCCCTCCAGGTCTTGAACCATCTGGATCAGGCTTTGGAGCACACCAAAAATCGATTGAGGGTTTCAGCAAAATTTTGCTGAATTTTGCCGAGCTGAAGGTTTCAGCAAAATTTTTGCTGAATTTCAGCAAAATTTTGCTGATTTGTTCAGTAAACTCTGCTGATCACCAGTAACTTTTTGCTGAAATTCAGCAAACTTTGCTGAAAGTTCAGCAAAAAATATTGCTGGACCCTTCAGCTCGGCAAAATTCAGCAAAATATTGCTGAAAGCGTTTAGTGTGAGGGTTGTTGTTCGGCATTCTCACATCGGCAATCGTATCCTTCCAACTTTTCCGGGCACTGTAGAGTGCAGTGAGTTCATGGTGCAGCCTTCGCCGCCACACACCGTTCTCCTGCACA
This sequence comes from Aedes albopictus, assembly GCF_035046485.1. Classification (NCBI taxonomy): domain Eukaryota; kingdom Metazoa; phylum Arthropoda; class Insecta; order Diptera; family Culicidae; genus Aedes; species Aedes albopictus. The sequence goes on along the minus strand of NC_085138.1, from coordinate 372,041,114 downwards.
TCGCCAAAGATGGTCCTAAGCACCCGCTGCTCGAACACTTCGAGTGCTTGCATGTCTTCCTTGAGCGTAGTCCAGGTCTCGCGCTTTTGTACATGGTATGTCAGGGTGAACATTTTTCGACCACAGGTTCTTGTGGAGCCCACAGTGACTTTAACTGATGGTACGCCTTGGTAGTTCACGGCTAATGTAGTTGTCTGCCGTTAATAAGAATCTGAGGTTGACGAAGTCTTCCACCATCTCGAAAGTGTCCCCGTCTATCGTAATACTGCTGGCTATGTTTGTCCTGTCGTTCGCGATTCGGACTGCCAGCATGTACTTGGTTTGTTCACCATCAGTGAGATATTTCAACTCCAACGGACGTGTTTAAAAAATGTTCTACGAAAGCGACCAGACCTCGGTGGATTTTGAATTATCCGTTAGACGTCCCCCTGATCCATCAAAGGAGCGTACTCCCCGAGGACCCTTCCCGGATAGCCCGTCCGAATCATCAGAATACAATCCCGTTCTGCCACTCAAGTGCCGTGTATCAAGAGGACCCGTTCCCGATTGTCCGTCCAATTCGGGCAGTGCAAGCCCTTCCGCCAGTCCGTCAAGATATCGTGCATCCCGTCGTCCCGTTCCCGGCAGCCCGTCCGATTCTGGCAGCCCAAGGCCTTCCGTCAGCCCGTCCAGGTATCGTTCCTCTCGCCACCTCGTCCCTGATTCTGGCAGTGTAACTCCATCTGTCCAAGGCCCCGTCAGTCCATCAAGAGATCGCTCCTCCCGTCGTCCCGTTGCTGAATAGCCAGTTCCTCTCTCAACGCGTCGCCGATTGGTTCCGCGTACTTCATCGATTTGGAAGTCCGGATCAAATAAGCGCGGTTCGTCCCGAAACTGCGGCTCCACGGTTCACTACAATGGCAGTGCTTTGCTGCTTCACGTTCTGCCATCATTACAAATGTTCTAGCAATAATATCCATGTTGGCTGGGGTCTCCAGTTAGCCTAGTGGTTTAGGCTACATACATACATACATTACAAGCATTTATTTGTTCAACATCACATTTAAGACAAGACATAATCAACAATAGTACGCCACAATACTCGGTTTGTGGCTGCCGTTCTCCATTCTCGGTCGCGCCCAATGCTCGCCAGGTCACGCTCCACCTGGTCAGACCATCATGCTCTCTGTGCTCCACCAGCTTTGCAGGGTTGTTGTCCGGCATTCATGCAACATCCCCACCGTATCCTTCCGGCTTTGGCCACCTTCTGGATGCTGGGGTCGCCAAGTGCAGCGAGCTCGTGGTTCATTCTTCTCCGCCACACACCGTTCTCCTGCACACCGCCGAAGATCGTTCTTAGCACGAGTCGCTCGAAAACTTCGAGTGTTTGCAGGTCCTCCTCGAGCATGGTCCATGTCAAGTGCCCCGCCAATTATATTATGTTCTTTTTTTAATAAATTATCAATAAAAAATAGTAAATAAAAAAAATGAGTACCATAAAAATTATTCAAATAAATCTTCACCACGCGAAGGGTGCTTCAGCTGTGCTCAGCAGAAGATTTATTAGAGAACAGTTAGACGTGGGATTAATTCAAGAGCCCTGGGTAAATAATGGAAGGGTAATGGGTTGCTCTTCGCAGAATTGTAGTATCTTGTATGACGAAAGTCAATCTAATCCAAGAACAGCCATTTTAGTAAGCAGGAGAACAAAATTTGTCCCAATTACTGAGTTTACGCAACAAGAGACATTGTTGCGATTAAAATGGAGGTCCCAACAATCCAGGGAAAAACTGAGGTATGTATTGCATCAGCATATTTTCCAGGAGACGTTGATGATGTGCCTCCATCTTTGGTCGTAAATTTTGTTAATTATTGCAAAAAAATAAACGCCCAATTTGTTATAGGGTGTGATGCAAATGCCCATCATACCATATGGAGCAGTACTGATATTAATAAAAGAGGTGAGGATCTCCTGAATTACATTTCGGCTAATAATATAGACATATGCAATAAAGGGGAATCGCCCACTTTTATTAATGCTATTCGACAAGAAGTTTTAGATCTTACGCTTTGCAGTTATCTGCTATCAGATAAGATCGTGAACTGGCATGTTTCTGATGAGGAATCACTGTCAGATCACAAACATATCAGGTTCGATTATAAAGCCGGATCAAATTTAATTGAAAGCTATAGAAACCCAAAGAAAACTAATTGGGACCTCTATCGCTTCTATTTAATGAATGAAAATTCTTATGTGGGTGAGCAGATCTTGTCTGTTTCACAGTTGGAAAATGCCTCTGATGAGATTATTGATAAAATGATCTCATCATATCATGCTAGCTGCCCAATCCGACAGAGGTCATCCAACAGGGATGTCCCTTGGTGGAATGATAAGCTGGCAGAACTGAGGAGGAAATCTAGACGGTTGTTCAATAGAGCAAAAGTTACATCTGATTGGGTTCAGTATAAACAAGCCCTTACAGAATACAACAGAGAATTGAGGCTAGCCAAACGGAAGGATTGGAGACGGGTATGTGAAGACATCAATAACGCTCCTACAGCTGCAAGGCTTCATAAAGTCCTTTCGAAAGACCATTCAAATGGACTTGGCAGTCTTAAAAAGGAAGATGGCAGTTTTACTGTTGACTCTTCTGAAACATTGGAAATCATGATGAGAACTCACTTCCCAGGGTCGATTCCTTGTTCGGATGAAGAACAGGACTCAGATAAGGTAAGACATGCATGGTCGACCAATGCCTATCAAAAAGCTTGTGATATCTTCACGCCGTCGAGGATCGAATGGGCACTGAGTTCTTTTCAACCTTTCAAATCCGCCGGGAAAGATGGAATTTTCCCAGCTTTACTTCAACAGGGAAAAGAGGCGCTTTGTCCGCTCTTAACCGAAATATTCAGAGCCAGTATTACGTTAACTCACATACCTAAGGCGTGGCGTAAGGTTCGTGTTGTGTTTATCCCAAAAGCTGGCAAACGGGACAAAACAACTCCAAAAGCCTTCAGACCAATAAGCCTTTCTTGTGTTCTGTTAAAGACTATGGAAAAAATCATGGATGACTTTATTAAGTCAACAAGTTTAGTGGAAATGCCTCTTTGTAAATTTCAATATGCTTATCAATCGGGTAAATCTACGATAACGGCGCTACAGTCGTTAGTTAGCAAAGTTGAGAAGTCGCTTCAAGCCAAGGAAGTAGCCGTGGTTGCTTTTCTCGACATTGAGGGAGCATTTGACAATGCATCCTACAGCTCCATGCGTTCAGCAATGGAAGCAAGGGGCTTGGATAAACGCATTATTGAATGGATAATATCTATGCTAGAAGATCGGGAAATTTCTACTGATCTAGGAGGTGCGCAGCTATCTGTTAGATCTATAAAGGGCTGTCCTCAAGGAGGAGTACTATCGCCCTTACTGTGGTCTCTGGTAGTGGACGAACTCCTTAAAAAGCTAATAAATCAAGGTTTTGAGGTGATAGGATACGCAGATGATGTGGCCATTTTGGTACGTGGGAAATATGATACTACGATTTCAAATCGGCTTCAACATGCGCTGAATGTTACTCTCAAATGGTGTAGGAAAGAGGGGTTAAGCGTAAACCCTTCTAAAACTGTTATCGTTCCTTTTACTAGAAGGAAGAAATTACATCTTACCCAACCTTCTTTAGATGGAGTTCAAATTCAGTTCTCGGAAGAAGTTAAACATCTCGGTGTAACTTTGGACAAAAGATTGAATTGGAATTCTCATCTAAACAAGGTATTAACTAAGGGTACAAATGCCCTTTGGGTTTGCAATAAAGCCTTGGGGAAAACCTGGGGGCTGAGACCAAACATGACAAACTGGATTTATGCAGCAATAGTCCGGCCAAAAGTTACATATGCTTCACTTGTATGGTGGCCTAAAACAATCGAGGTAACCGCTCAAAAGAAGCTAAGCAAGCTTCAAAGACTTGCATGTATATCAATTACAGGGGCAATGAAAAGCACACCATCGGTTGCATTAGATGCCCTTCTCAATATGTTACCATTGCACCAATTTGTTCAACTGCAAGCGGCAAAAAGTGCCCTGCAGTTTCTGCGTCACAACAAACTGCTAGAAGGTGATCTAGTAGGACATTTGAAGATCGTCAAAGACTTCAATTTAAACTCAGATATTAAAACAGTAGAGGATTGGATGATAACGAAGACCAACTATGATGTTCCCTTTAATGTGGTTAAACCAAGCCGCAATATTTGGGATTCTGGTGGGCCAAGCTTACGTCCAGGTTCTATTGTATTTTATACTGATGGGTCTAAGATGGGGGAAAATACTGGTGTTGGAGTTTTTGGCCCAGGTATAAGTAAAGCTATACCAATGGGATGTAGTCCCACTGTGTTTCAAGCAGAGATTCAAGCCATATTAGAGTGTGCTAATACTTGCCTGAGGAGAAATTACAGATTTGCAAAAATCTGCATCTTCTCAGACAGTCAAGCTGCTCTAAATGCGCTAAGGGCATTCACTTGCCAGTCCAAGCTAGTGTGGGAATGCATTCTTTCTCTGAAGCAGTTGGCCAGTAGGAACGAAGTAACATTATACTGGGTGCCCGGCCATTGCGGAATTCAGGGAAATGAAAACGCCGACAATCTAGCCAGACAGGGTGCTGCATCGAGCTTCGTAGGCCCTGAACCATTCTGTGGAGTTCCTGAGTGTACTCTTAGGACGAAACTAAAAATATGGGAAATGTCTATGGTAGAAACCAATTGGAATGCCACGGATACATCCAGACAAGCAAAAAGATTTATAAGACCTAGTGCAGCAAAAGCCAGGACCATACTAAATTTAAACAAGAGAGACCTGAGGGTAATAACGGGCCTGATGACCGGTCACTGCCCCAGTAGGTACCATCTACACAAGATTGGAAAAATCCAATCATCTGAGTGTCGTTTTTGTCAAGGTGAAAACGAAACCGCTGAACATTTACTCTGCAGCTGTGGAGAGCTATCCAATCAAAGGTTGTCAATATTTGGAAAAGGGTTATTAGAGCCCTTGGAAGTTTGGCAAAGTAATCCTAACAGGGTAATAGACTTTTTGCAACTTCTCATCGTAATAGGCCATTTTACCTCCCGCAAATCTGACAGGAAAAGGCCTACTTTCCCACACCAAATTAACAGTGCTGTAATGGTTCATTACAGCACTGATTTGCGTTGCGTAATGAACCATTACAGCACTGTTTTCAGTTTTGATCAACTTATTGATACTTTCTGGACGCAGATTTGAAAAATAGTGACAACTCCACAGTATAAGCTGCTATGATCAGACTTCCTTAATCATGGCTATGAACATCAGTGTGCAGTCTGATGAAAAAGTTTTGTTAAAAACTATCCTCAAGTGGTATTTTTTGAACTTGCAAAAAACGTTGTACGCAACTCGGTGCAGAACTCGATTTTTACAGCACTCGTCGTAATTATCCAACTCGGCAAGCCTCGTTGGATAAATGTACGACTCGTGCTGTAAAAATCTTCATTCTGCACCTTGTTGCGTAAACTACTATTATAAAACGAGTTGTGCCTAGTTGGGATCGAGTGCTATATCAACCAATGTCCATCACAGCTCAATTGTGACAGGATAATCGATTAGCACCAAATTAAATATGGGTCATACCACAATATTCCTAAATAATGGACGCAGTGGTTAAAAGGCTCTACAGATGAGGAAAAAAAAAATGGTCCATGTCTCGTGCCCGTAGAGGACCACCGGTCTTATTAGCGTTTTGTACATGGCGCATTTGGTGCGTGGGTGAGTCTTTTTCGACCGCAGTTTTTTCTGGAGCCCGTAGTAGGCCCGGCTTCCGCTGATGATGCGCCTCCGAATTTCACGGCTCACGTTATTGTCAGCCGTCAGTAAGGACCTGAGGTAGACGAATTGCTCCACCACCTCAAAAGCATCCCCATCTATCGTAACACTACTACCCAGACGGATCCGGTCGTGTTCGGTTCCGCCTACCAGCATGTACTTTGTTTTTTAAGGCATTCACCACCAGTCCGACCTTTGCTGTTTCGCGTTTCAGGCGGGTGTACAGTTCTGCCACTGTTTCAAATGTTCTTTCAATAATGTCCATGTCGTCCGCAAAGCACACAAATTGACCGGATTTTGTGAAAACCGTTCCCCGGCTGTTGAGCCCGGCTCTTCGCATCACACCTTCCAGAGCGATGTTGAAGAGTAGGCATGAGAGTCCATCACCTTGTCGCAGTCCCCGGCGAGATTCGAATGAACTGGATAGTTCACCCGAAACCCTTACGCAGTTTCTAACTCCGTCCATCGTTGCTTTAATCAGGCCCAGGAAAGCCGTTTTCGTTCATGATTCTCCATAGCTCTGCGCGGTCGATACTGTCGTATGCCGCTTTGAAGTCGATGAACAGGGACCTGGTATTCACGGCATTTCTGGAGGATTTGCCGTACGGTAAAGATCTGGTCCGTGGTCGACCGTCCGTCGATGAAGCCGGCTTGATAACTTCCCACGAACTCATTCGTTTTAGATGACAGACGACGGAAGATGATCTGGGATAGCAATTTGTAGGCAGCATTCAAAATAGTGATCGCCCTGAAGTTCTCACATTCCAAATGGTCGCCTTTCTTGTGAATGGGGCAGATTACCCCTTCCTTCCACTCCTCCGGTAGCTGTTCGGTTTACCAGATCCTGACTATCAGCCGATGCAGACAGGTGGCCTACTTTTCTGGGCCCATCTTGATGAGTTCAGCTGCGATACCATCCTTACCAGCTGCTTTGTTGGTTTTGAGCTGGTGAATGGCATCCTTAACTTCCCTCAGCGTGGGAGTTGGATCATTTCCGTTCTCCGCTGCACTGGCGTCGTCGTTTCCTCCGTTGCCGCGGTCTCCCGTGCCTACGTTCTCCACGCCGTTCAGGTGCTGATCGAAATGCTGCTTCCACCTTTCGATAACCTCACGTCAGTCCGTCAAGAGGCCTCCGTCTTTATCCCTGCATTTTTCGGCACGCGGTACGAAGTCGTTGCGGGATGCGTTGAGCTTCTGATAGAACTTCCGTGTTTCTTGGGAACGGCACAGCTGTTCCATTTCTTCACACTCCGCTTCTTCCAGGCGGCGCTTTTTCTCCCGAAAGAGGCGGGTCTGCTGTTTCCGCTTCTGTTTGTAACGTTCCACGTTCTGTCGAGTCCCTTGCTGCAGCATTACCGCCCTCGCTGCGTTCTTCTCCTCCAAAACCGTTCTGCACTCTTCGTCGAACCATTCGTTCCGTCGATTCCGTTCCACGTACCCGATGGTGCTCTCGGCTGCGTCGTTGTTGGCTGCTTTCACTGTACTCCAGCAGCCCTCTAGAGGGGCCTCATCGAGCTCGCCCTCGTCTGGCAACGCGGCCTCGAGATTTTGCGCGTATGCTGAGGCGACATCCGGTTGCTTCAGTCGCTCTAGGTTGTCGCCGGTACCGTACATTGCTGATGACGGAGAGTTTTGGGCGCAGTTTGACCATCACCAGATAGTGGTCGGAGTCGATGTTGGCGCCACGATAGGTCCTGACGTCGATGATGTCGAAGAAGTGCCGTCCGTCAATCAGAACGTGGTCGATTTGAGATTCCGTCTGCTGTGTTGATCTCCAGGTGTAACGATAAGGGAGGCTGTGTTGGTAAAAGGTGCTACGTATGGCCATATTTTTGGAGGCGGCGAAATCAATGAGCCGTAGGCCGTTTTCGTTCGTCTGCTGGTGGGCGCTGAACTTACCAATCGTCGGTCTGAATTCCTCCTCCTGGCCTACCTGAGCGTTCAAATCTCCTATGATGATCTTGACGTCGTGGCTTGGGCAGCGATCGTACTCGCGTCGGCCCTTGATCCTCAACCTGCACATTCTTTCGTCGATCGGCCACCAACCGATCACGCGCCTCTGCATATCACCCATCACGATGAAAGCTGTTCCCAGCTCGCGTGTGTTGCCGCAGCTCTGGTAGATGGTATGATTACCTCTAAACGTTCGCACCATGGATCCTGTCCAACACACCTCCTGCAGCGCTACGATGCCAAACCCGCGGTCCTTCAGTAGATCGGCGAGTATGCGGGTGCTCCCAATGAAGTTGAGAGATCGGCAGTTCCACGTACCGAGTTTCCAATCGCAAGTTCTTTTTGTTCGCTGGGGTCCTTTCCGTTGGTCTCGGTTCGTATTATTCTGTTGCTGATTTTCCGTTACTATGGTTTTTTTACGGCTTGCTCGTAGGGCCTGACACCAACCCCCTACTTTCCGGAGGACCATAGTGCACAGTTGAGCTTAGAGTCCTTCCCTGGCACTCGGACGTAGATCAGCCGCCCCTAACATGGGGATCAGACGCTGTTGTGAGCCACTCCTCCTGGAGAACAGACGCTCAGGTTTGCCGAAGCAAACCCCCCCCCCTTCCCTGTCAGCCTACGACCAAAGTTCCCACCGGGGTTGGTTACCCGATCTTCCCTAAGGTTGCTCATAGTTTCCGGCCGGTGCCGCGTGGAGGTAGGGATAGGAGTTGCTGGGCAGAGGCTAGTGGATCACAATGGGATCTGAATTGCGCAGCATACCCAGCCTTTACCGTGCCAAAACTAGGGTGTATTTTGGCCCACCTAGAGAGTTTTATGATAATTATCACATAATCTCTACTAAATCTTGGTAATTTTTTATCGTAACAAGAAAAGTATTCAACTATGTGATAACCTTCATTTTGGATGTCAGATAAATATGCTGTTCAGTATCAAAAATAGAGAAAATGTTTTCACTTCCAATGAAACGCACGGAAAAGCACCGGAAACAAAGAAGGTGACAAATTTGTAGCCAGCTTCGAAGAGATATTAAATTTTACAAATGAACATTTATTTCACGTGAATGTAGTTAGGGCCTTGTTAGAACTCAAAATAAACTGTTCTTAAGCTCGGTGGAGCGTTAATATTTACTAAAATGGATTACTGCACGAATTTATTCTGGCCTGCTTACTCTCACACGAAATTTGACGTTTGAGCGGTGTCGACACCTCTCAAACGTCAAATTTTCTGTGAGAGTAAGCAGGCCAGCATAACTTCGTGCAGTGGACCATGGTGGTCAACATATTCAGATGTGGACATATTTTGGAACACCTGTGAGATCCATCTCTCTAGTTCCTTCTAAATGGAGAAAATACTCATACCAATGCAATGTATTCTGAAAACAGATAGATAGAATAAGTTGGGACCTCCCGTGATCTGGGTTGTTATACGTTCATTTTACAATGAGATTGTAGATTGTTATGGGTTCGATTAGTTCTAACAACTTTTCGTCAAGTTAAAAATTTCAGGTATTCCGTCATCCAGTTTAGAACAGTTATCCTTCTCGGCAATTAGTTGATGACTGAGACAATGTGTTATCTAATGCATGTTTGACAAATTTCGTACCATTGAAATTTCTTTATTTTTCATAGCCTTCCCACTCATTACAATATGTGTGGAATGCCCTTATATTAAACAAAATCACTAGCATTTCACACTTACTTTGACGTTCCGTAATTTATGCATGGTGACTGACGTCATGCAGTAGCTATTGCATATAGTTAATGAATTCACGTTTACCGTAACATTTTTTTATGAAACATCATACTACAATAAAAACTGCCGATTGCAACAAAATGTCTTCATTTTTTAACGTTACGTAATTTTTTAACATTCCCTGCCTCAATAAGCGAAAAAAAAGTTAGAATTCTCACGTAGTTTTAACTATGTGTAAAGTTTTGCTGATGTGCCGTCATTTCATCATACAATTAAAATTTAATAAGGTGGGCCAAAATATGTTTTCTTGGTGGTCCAAAATAAAGTCATGACACAGGATATATGGTAACACAAGAAGTAGACTGGTGGCGTGGATTCGTTGACGAGATGTTCAAGTTGGAGCTATACGAATCCCATCTTCTGCAACAATCGAAGTGTGGTCCGATGTTTGGCGAAGGAGATTGATTTTTCGCCTCGAAGAAGCGTATCGATCTGAGGTGCAGGTGCCACGTCATCGGTGTAGAAAGCAATTTCGTTACGGCATGTTAAATCGAAGCTTCAGGAAGCTGGTATCCTCTCCAAACCTTTTCCAGATGACCGTTCCTAGAATACTTTAGGGTACTTATGAACTTAGTCACTAATGCCGCGTTTTCCGCGATGTTCAGGTGCTGCTTCCACCTTTCAACCACCTCACGTCCGTTCGTGAACGGGCTTACGTCCTTATCCTTATACATTTAGATTCGCGGCACGAATCGAAGTCATTGTGGGATGCATTGAGTTTCTGGTAGAACATCCGTGTCGAGGCGGATCTGCGGTTTTCGTTTCTGTCAAAATCGTTGCACGATCTCTATTGGGTTCCTTGGTGCAACATACCTATTCTTTTCCAGAATCACTGCCAACGAACCTTTCGTTCCTTCGACTCCGTTCCACGTACTTGACGGTGCTCTCGGCTACGTCATTCACGACTGCTATAGCTGTACTCCAACATTCTTGTCACATTGATCTCGCTTTTTTCTGGCAACGCTGCCTCGATACTTTGCGTGTATGCTGAGACGACATCTGGTCGCTTTACTCGTTCTAGATCTAGGTTGTACATATACACATTGTGCACACTTGAGCTGTCCCGCGGACGTTGATCATCCTACCATGGGGAATAGACGCTGTTGTGATCCGTTCCTCCTGGAGAACAGACGCTCAGGCTTGCAGAAGCATAACTTAACCACTCGCTGGACTTCTGGAGCAATCCTTCCGGCAATATCATCCCTGGAACTCCGGTTAAATTCTCCCTGAATTTTCGAACAAAACCTCTTTGGATTTCCAAAAAAAAAAAAACTTCCTTGGGTTTTTGAAGCAATCTTCCCTGGATTTAAGGAAAAATTTCCCCTGGAACCCAGGAGAAATTCTCCCTGAATTTTTGACGAAAACCTCCTTGGATTTTCAGAGCAATCTTCCTGAATTTCCAGAGAAATATTTTCTAGAATTACTGAGAAATGCAGGATGAAAAACCATTTCATAGCAATAATGTTTTGAGAAAATTCTGAAGAAAAAAAGATTTCTCGATTTCCGAAGAAATACTCTCCGGATTTCGGAAAGAATCTATTCCAAATTTCGGATAATGCTTTTTCCAGAACTCAGGCGAAATTATCTCTGGATTATCCATTTTCCGGAGAAAAAGTTTTGAATTTTAGAGAAAAAATCCTTTTTCGATCTTAAGCTGAATCCTCTTCTGACTTCGAAGAAAATGTAAAAATTCTTTTTGTAAAAAAATCTTCTTCACATTCCGAGCATACCCAAATTCGGGGCGAAACCTCTTCGGAATTCGGAGAGTCCTCCTCCAGATTTCATATAAATGCCTCATCGAATTGTAAAGAAATTCTTTCACAGAATGAATAGAAAACTCTCCTTAGATTTTGAAGAAAATACTCCTTTGATTTTGTAAAAAAAAAAAACATTTACAGATTGTGGAGGAAATAATTTTCGAATTGAAGAGAAAATTCTCTCGAGATTTTGTAAGAAATTTTCTGTGTATTCTGGTGAAAATCCTATCCAGATTATAGCGATAATCGTTATTGTTATTTATTTTTAACCAACATTTTGAAAGATCACGAAAGAATTTCGGGAAAAAATCCACTTCGGATTTCCGAGAACAGATTTCAAATATGTTCGTCTCTTGATTCTCAGTCTCTTGGAAAATCATCTCTGGAGTTCAAAAAGAATCCTCTCCGTATCTAGAAAGAAATTCTCTCATGGTTTCGAAAAAAAGGTCTTCAATTTTCGAAGAAAATCTCTCTGGATTCTTGAAAGAATTCTCAGCGTATTTCATGTGATATCCTACTCTGATATCAGTGTAAATTATTTCCGGAATTCAGCAAAAACTTTATACAGATCTTTCGAAATTTCAGAAAAAACTTCTTTCTCTCTCTCTCTTCTTGGCGTAACGTCCTCACTGGGACAAAGCCTGCTTCTCAGCTTAGTGTTCTATGAGCACTTCCACAGTTTTTAACTGAGAGCTTCCTCTGCCAATGACCATTTTGCATGTGTATATCGTGTGGCAGGCACGAAGATACTCTATGCCCAAGGAAGTCAAGGAAATTTCCTTTACGAAAAGATCCTGGACCGACCGGGAATCGAACCCGTCACCCTCAGCATGGTCATGCTGAATACCCGTGCGTTTACCGCCTCAGCTATATGGGCCCTTAAAAAAACTTCTTTAGTTTGCGGAAAATTCTCTACGGATTGCAGAACAAATCTTATCGCGATTGTGGATAAAATCCTCTCTGATAATTCCCCCCCAGATTTTAGGGAAGCTACATCTCCAGTTTATGATGAGAATTTGCAGCATAATTCTCTTCAGATTTCGCAGAAACACTCTCAAGATTTCCGTGTAATTTCTTTTCGGATTCTCTTTGAAATTATATCTTTCGGATTAAATTCTCCCACAGGAAAATCGAGGAAAATGGAATAGAATTAACTCAATATATCATAAGAAATGCTTTTCTCTTTTTTGGGTGAATTTTCCCAGAATTTCAAAAAAAGGTTCTCAAGGTTTTAAAAAAAAGCCTCTCCACAATCAAGACGTAGATTAGAATTTCAGGAAAGATAAACTATGTGGGTTACAGAGTCAAATCCTCTCCGGATCTTTGCGAAAAGAATCCTCTCCAGGTTTTGAAAAGCATTTTCCCCAAATTTCCAAGAAAATCCAAGCAAAAGAAGAAAAAAATCTCCGTAACTCAAAGAGAACTTCAATCAGATTATCGAAAATCTTCATAAAGCATAAGACAAATAACGACACAAGTATTTACATACTTACTAAAACTCACACCAAACGTCGAAACGTTGAGAGAATATCCCAAGTAACAATTCTATTGCTGATTGGTTTTGTTTGATTTTTATTAGGGTGTTGTCACAGCAATAATTGAAACTCACAGTTGTATGACTACTTTTATGAAAACCATTGATAAAATGTAGTATACTTGAAGATATCCATAAAGCCAGATTTTAAGAGTAAACTAAACTCTCCGATGTGTAAACCTTCTGGTAACCATTATTACCACAATAAAACTGTTCAAACTCTCAACAGATGGCGATCCGTTCGATTAGTAACGACATCTGTTGGTGAAAAGCAGAAACTACGACACTGCAAGGTTTATTGCGGTCATCATAAAAGTAAACTTGCTTTCGTTTTATTTTCGCCAATTATGGTCGTCGCCATATTGAAGAATTAGCTGACATGAATGAAAAATAGTTAATTTTGCTCAAATTAGCAATATATTTATAGTTTGCCGCCATTTCCATAACATGCTCACATAAATAAACTCTCTTAGCTGAGTTTTCTTGCGATTCGAGATAGTTTTACTAAATTATCCAATTGATTTCTTTCATTCCAAGATGATAATTTTCACCATTTTTGAAGCGCATTAATTTTATGATTCTGCTTCACGGTAAAATTGAATGCGCCTAAGCCTAGCAACACAATAACTACTGAAATATTACTTTGAAATTACCGCTTTTTTACTTAAGAATGATGTATCCTCCTGAACTTTACGTGCCATCGAAGAAGCTTCTCGGCATCTTGAGCTGTCATAGTTTTTGTTGAAAAAAAAAAACAACAACAATCGAGAATGGAAAAATCTTTCCACTAGGTTTTAAAACGGTTTTATTGCTACTCTTAATGCGGTTTGCACAACCTCTCCGATAGTGGTCCACTTAGCCGGAAGATGCTCTTAATGAGGTTATCAAGAGATTTTGATGTATAAATCAGTTTTATTGCGAGTTTAATAAAATTGATCATGCAGATCTCTTATAGAGCCGAACAAAACTAAAAATGTTACTTGGGATAGATCGTAGTTAGTTCTTAAAAGACTACGTAGTCGAAAAATTATAAATTAAACCATATAGTTGATCAATTCAAAGTTCGATTTTTAGAACTTCATGTTGATACCTACTGAATTCTCAACAACTTCCGTAATAAATCCGACGAGGGGTGATTCAAAAACTCTCTTTCATAAAAGCAATCAATGGATTTTTGAATAGGTTCTCGGACTCCAAAATTGATGAAAAGTTGAATTTCTGCGGATTGGTGAATTTGACTGAGTTAAAGCGAAAAATACACGAAATAGCCCCGCCTACCAAAATGGTCCTAGAGCTATAATAAGATATAATGTACATACAGAAAATAATACCATCTTTCATAAGAGATTCTAAGTAGCGATAATCGAATCGGAATTAATGAATCATTGCTTACGAGATCACAAAATATGTTTAATTATTTAGTTCTTCTTATGACACTGGACCATATGATTTCTATACTTTTCTAAAGCACAATTTACCAAACGTCGAGCAAACAGGGTGGACGAATAGCTCGAAACTGGCGTGGCGTGGCGTGGCGATGATGGCTATTTTCAATAAAACTGAATTTGACCAAGCACATGGCATCCTAACGCCGCCGCCCGTGCCGCATCGCACCCGGAGCAGGGGTTGCTGCACGGCGCGGCGCGGGTGGAAAAAGGAAACCTTACTGCAAAGTGAGCTGTTTTCTACGGCAAAATAATTTGGACGTCGCCGTCGTCGTCGTCGTTCGGGCGTACAAAACAGCAGCATGCAAGATATTTGGCCAAGGTCGAAAACAGTACCACCGCACCGCACAGTCAGTCAGTACCTAGTAGTGCAGAATGTTTCTGTGCTGCTGCTGCTGCTCCGATAATGCTCGCTGACCGGTAAATGTCCGAATGATTTGCTGAGTCTGCTGGCTGATGAGCTCCTCTGTATAATGTCGGTAGGTACGTCCTAGTTGTTTGCAACATGTTTACCAAAACAATCGTCCATTTTCTGGGATGCTTTTTGGGTTTCGCTGTTGTTGATGATGATCCTATGGCACGTGGTTCTGCAGATAATGTCCATAATGTTTGGGCAGTGGAGCGAGAGCGCCCAAGGGCATCTGGTTTCATTTGCCGACGTAGATGGGGGAAAAACAACTGAATGCTGTTGAAAATATTTGTCAGCAGAGGAATCATTGAGTCGAGCTCATTTAAGTTTGGGTATTATGGGACATTCGGAAAAATGTATTTTTTAAAGTAGATTGATTTGATTTTAATCATGTATCCGTATGAAGCTTGAGATCCTAGGACTGAGCGAGGTCCGTTGGCCATTGGAGAACACAGATTGGCGTCGGGTCAAATTCTGCTATACTCTGGCCTACGAGGTGAACACGCTCCTCGCCATCGCCCACGCTGCGCCCATGATATGGGAACCTATTATTGAGAGGATAATTGTAACCAGATTCAGAACACGGGTTCGAAACCTTACCATGATGCAATGTTACGCGCCAACCGATGCTGCCGAATTGCAAGACAAAGAGAACTTTTACAGTCAACTGAATGCTGTTGTGGACAAGATACCGACTTCAACGCGAAGGTTGGTTCCGACAGCTCGGTCATGGCAGAGAAATGAGCGAAAACGGAGAGGTGTTTGCAGAGTTTTGTGGCAACAATGACATGGTGATTGGGGGATCGCTCTTTCCTCATCGACCAGTGCAAGTGACATGGGTTCCCCGTGATGGCGTCGACCACATCTGCATCAGCCGAAAATGGAGACGGAGCCTTCTTGATGTGCGGAACAAACGTAGCGCCGAAATTTCGTCCGACCTTCATCTCTTAATCGGCGAGATCTGACTGCACATTGCCAGGATCCAGCGACAGGAGGACAAAATCGGGCGCCGGTTCAACACACGCTGACTGGAGGACGCTGCGGTGAAAAGGTCCTTCGTCGAAGACCTAGAGAGTCGTGCTACGAATAATCCAGAAGGTGAAAGCATAGAAGATCAATGGAGCGCCATCAAGAACGCCTTCATCGCCACCCGCGAGAATTTTTTGGGTGAGCTACGCACCAGAAGAAAGCAGTGGATCACAGATGATACCTGGAGGAAGATAGAGGAGGAACGCCAAAGCCGTGATAGAGTGAGCGAAAACACGAGGATCCTAAGCCGTAGCCCGTCAGCGCTTTTCTTCTCTCGAGAAGGAAGTGAAACGCTTATGTAGACGGGACAAAAGAGCGTGGGCGGATTCCCTAGCCGACGAAGGCGAGAAAGCCGTAAACACCGGCGACATCCATCTCCTGTACGATATCTCACGACACCTTAGTGGGACCAAGATGAATGCTACGATGCCCGTGAAATACACGTCTGGACAGTTACTGACCGACTCGGCTGACCAGTTGAAACGCTGGTTCGATCACTTTGGGAACCTTTTTCAAGTGTCGGTCACGCCATCAACACCTCAGCATGATCCGACGCATTACCCGTGTCAACACCGAAGATAGAAACAGCCATCCGTAGCATGAAATCGAAAAGAGCCACAGGGGTCGATCACATATCAGCTGAGATGCTCAAAGCTTAGGGGCTGTTCATAAACCACGTAGACCAAATTTTGGTCATCTCAGACCCCCCCCCCTCCCTCCTCGTAAACTTTCGTTCATACAAAAATTTTAAAATTTGAATGGAGCGTAGACTTTGGCCAGACCCCCCCTCCCCCCAAATAGTCTACGTGGTTTATGAACGGCCCCTTACCCCGTAGTATCCGCACAACTACTGCATCAATTATTCTGCAACATATGAGAAAACGCGACATTTTCGGCTGACTGGATGTAAGGCGTCTTAGTAAAGGTACCCAAAAAGGGCGACTTGACAGTATACGATGATTGGCGGGGCATCATGTTACTGTGTATCGTTCTCATAGTCCTTTGCAAAGTGATCCTTAACCGGATACAGGAGAAGATTGACGCAACTCTCCGAAGGCAATAAGCAGGATTTCGTGCCGGACGATCGGACCATATTGTCACGCTCTGAATCATCCTGGAGCAAATCAATAAATTCCAAGTGTCTCTCTACCTGGTGTTCATTGATTACGGTAAAGCTTTCGACCGTCTCAATCACAGAAACATGAAGGAAGCCCTCAGGCGCAAGGATCTCGCTGAGAAAATCATCGGCCTCATTAAAGCACAGTGCAGGGCATTTTCATGCAGAGTACGGCACAACGGTGTTTTGTCCGATCCCATCCGGGTCGTTGCAGGAGTGAGGCAAGGATGTATACAGTGACCCCACAATTTATGAATCGGCAAAAATGACCACAGTTTATGGATCACTCCATTTGATCAACATGGTGATTCATAAAAAGTGTACAAAATTTAAGGTGATTCATCGGTGTGGGGTCACTGTACTATCACCGCTACTGTTCCTCATTGTAATCGACGAGATCCTGGTAGGTGCGATTGACCGTGAACCAAATCGTGGGTTGCTGTGGCAGCCCATTACCATGGAGCACCTAAATGACTTCGAACTGGTTGATGACGTTGCTCTCCTAGGATACGTTCATAAACCACGTAGACCAAATTTTGATTATCTCAGAACCCCCCTCTCCCCGTAGACTTACAAAAATTTGAGACTTTGAGTAGACCCACCCTTCCCCCAAAAAAGTTCACGTGGTTTATGAACAACCCCCTAGCCCAACGGCGCTCTGATATGCAGAGCAAGCTCGAAGATCTTGCCAATCGCTCCTCGGCGGCAGGTCTTATCATCAATGTCAACAAGACCAAATCGTTGGATGTAAACACAGTCAACCCTTCCAGCTTTGCGGTTGCTGGGGAATCAGTGGAGAATGTTGAAAGCTTCCAATATATTGGTAGCCAAATGGCGGTCGATGGCGGCACCAAGATCGTGCACGGATCAAGAAGGCGAGGGCTGCTTTTGCGAGTTTTAATGTATGGAAAAACAACCAGATTAGTCAACGCACTAAAATCCGAATTTTTAACTCTAACGTGAAATCTGTGCTGCAATACGAGAAACCTGTTGTGTATCAGTGCAAGTCCTAATCGATAGATGCCTGCGGTATATACAGGGGATGGCCAAACTTTTTTTTCTCTCACAAAAAAGTTCAACATGTTATAACTTTTCATAGAGCGCATCAAAAAATCTCAAATTTTGACTGTTTATCAACCTATTATTTGCGCATCATTGGTACAAATTTGGGCTCGATTGATTGATATTTTGCAAAGTTATAACCGTTCGGGTAAAACACTTTTTTTTAGACAACTCATTTTTGAGCTGTCATATCTCGGAAACCAGTGAACCGAATTAAATGAATTTTTAAACGTACACTAACAATGTGTAAATGCTTCACAAACTATTAAAACATAGGTACTTTTTGAACGTTGAAAATAGTTATCATGGATTAAAACTTTTTGGATTTTTCTCGAAAAAATGTAATTGTTTTACATCAATGTCAATAAATTTTAGTGTTGATATCCAAAGATTTTCCACTTCTGTTCTCAAATTCTCTCTAATCAGATATATTGGAGCCCAGTTAGATTGAAGGAAGAACACATTTAATAATGTTTGTTTGGTATTGTAAATTTTACTTACTTTCCTCTATATGGGTAAAAATTTCAATCCGGTATAACTTAATTCGCCATGAGAAAATATTACATTTTATAACGTCGTATTAAGTATCAATATATTGTTGATAAACGATAAAAAATTCATTCAATTCGGTTCACTGGTTTTCGAGATATGACAGTTCAAAAAATAGTTGTCTAAAAAATAGTGTTTTACCCAAACGGTTCTAACTTCGCGAAAAATTAATGAATCGAGCCCAAATTTGTACCAATGATGCACATATAATAGGTTGACAAACAGTCAAAATTTGAGATTTTTTGATGCACTCTATGAAAAGTTACAGCATGTTCAATTTTTTTGTGGGAGAAAAAAAGTTGCCTATCCCAAACATTTTGGCCATCCCCTGTAATTCGTGCATATACATATTTATACCATAGGAATCTAAGAAGGTGTGATTTGATGAGATCGCTTTAGGTTTGTCAAAATTTTGATCTCTTACACATATTTATCGCCTGCATTGATTTTGTTCACTTTCGTAATTCCGGTGAAGCACCCAAGGCTGGTTCTACAACACTACCGGTTGTCTAACCCTAAAAGAGATACCTGGGGTCCATTGGACCCCAGGTACCCTTCAGAGCTCGTCCTTGATGGAACACACTCAGCGAGCTGACGAAACTTAGGCCATGAAGGTATCCCTTTTAGGGTTAATGTGTTCTGAGCCTACTTTCTTGCTAACCATTCATCAGGTTATCGAAAAAGTTGCGATTTGATATGTCGTATGCAAGGGTTAGCCCGTGTAGCTGCCGGCTTAGAATAGCACTACGGACCACCTGTTCCGGGGGTAAAAGTCCACCAAACAGGTAACCCCAATCCAAGGTGTCAGGCGACCCGTGCTGAGGGATGAATGGTTGAGGAAGTTTAAAACATGCTCGATTTTTAACGGAGCCCGTAGCGTGGGTTGATCGCCCTCATGGGTTGCGTTGCGGTGATAGATCTACCAAACTAATAAAACTGAGTTTACCAACTTTACTTTGCATATAGTTAAAAACCTCACCATCTGAGGCTAAACTCAATGCAAAGGAAATCAAATTGGGTTAGGGATCCATGTATGTTAGGCCTGTCCAGCTTTTCAAAAATGTTCTCTGATTCTCAGGTCCACCCCCATATTTTGATTGGCATCCTAGAAGAAGTAACTGGTCAAAATTTCAGCCAAATCCATTGAAATTAAGAGGTGCATCAAATCAATTTTGTGTTTTTCGACTATTTTTGAACTTCAAAAAATCATAACTACACTAAAACTTGTCAAAACTTAATTCTTTCGGCAGAAATTGAAAGCTATACTTGTCTGCTACAACTTCTCCGAACAACGTGTGCCAATAAAATTGAAGGAAACATATGTAATTATCACATTTGTAATCAGAAAAACCTTAAAAAGTTGATTTTTTGATATATTTTGCTCTGGAACACCCTAATATACGTAATAAGTTGGATTTTTCAAAATGGCATCATATTCTCCAATATTTCGTGGTTATTTGCTTCCTTGACACCAAAGCTGTAGGAGTTGAGCAAAAATTACTAAAATTCGTGAAAGCCAAATGTGGCCTAAAAACTAGCTTTTCGGGTGCAATCACGCTTTGGCGCGCAAAAAGTGGCATCGCGTCAGCATTGATATGATAGCCAACACCTGTCATCACGCTTGTTTGTTATCACCCGTGATAGGGGGTAGCCAAGGCAAACTACAAGGAAGCAAAGCTACTACGTTCAGTACAATTTCGCGCCACAGCGTGATTGCATCCAAAAAGCTAGTTTTTAGGCCACATTTGGCTTTCACGAATTTTAGTAATTTTTGCTCAACTCCTACAGCTTTGGTGTCAAGGAAGCAAATAACCACAAAACATTGGAGAATATAATGCCGTTTTGAAAAATCCAACTTATTACGTATATTAGGGTGTTCCAGAACGAAATCTATCAAAAAATCAACTTTTTAAGGTTTTTCTGATTACAAATGTGATAATTACATATGTTTCCTTCAATTTTATTGGCACACGTTGTTCGGAGAAGTTGTAGCAGACAAGTATAGCTTTCAATTTCTGCCGAAAGAATTAAGTTTTGACAAGTTTTAGTGTAGTTATGATTTTTTGAAGTTCAAAAATAGTCGAAAAACACAAAATTGATTTGATGCACCTCTTAATTTCAATGGATTTGGCTGAAATTTTGACCAGTTACTTCTTATAGGATGCCAATCAAAATATGGGGGTGGACTTGAGAATCAGAGAACATTTTTGAAAAGCTGGACAGGCCTAATGTATGTGCTAACTCTTCGAAGACTGGAAAGTGCTAGTACGCAAGGAACATACTAGAAACCTTATTACTGAACTGAACACATGTCCCATTATTGGAATGATATTGCTGCTAATGTTAAAACCCGGGTCCTAAACTTCCTACTGGGAGAATTTAGCAGTAAAACAAGGGTGATGCTAGGTTTCCGATGCATGGCCAATATCAGTACTCTTGTTCTGTTTTCTAAGAAAACAAAACAAAAACTGTATCAAAATCGATACTTTATTGCCCCTCAATGGCAATTTAGTAATGCGACATGCACTACACTAAGGATACGGGTAATATCACAATAGATCTAAAAACTGGTCGCAGTGATAAACCCGAACAGGAATAAAAAAAATGCAACGGTTTGTTTCACTTTTACATTTGGCCACTTCCGGCGGGACACCCGGAACTGGTTCCGGAACGCTGCTGATTGTTCCAAATATAGTCTGAGACTATTTTTTTTACTAACCGTTCATTAGGTTTTCAAAAACAGCACTATTTGATGTGCCGCATGCATGAATTTGGTTCAATTTTACATTTTACCACTTCCTGCAGGATACCCGGAGCCTGTTCCGGGACAGTACCTATTGTCTCAAACATGGTCTGAGACTACAGTTTCTTGCCAACTGTTTCCGAAAAAGCCGCGAATTGATGTGTCGCATGAATGGGTTTGTTTCATTTTACATTTTGGTCAACATAATTATTGCTGTTTACATTTATGTTGAATGCTCCCAGCCCAGTTGGCCCCAGCAGCAAAAAGTGTAGACAAGAAGCATCTAGTTTCCCGCACTGAAAGTTCAGCGGCAACACCATTACTTGTACTCAATCCATTGTCTATTCTATTCTAGGTTGTCGAAAATCTTGCCTCAATCTCACGGGAGCATGGTAGTCAAGAACTGTCAAATCGTATGGGGAAATCGCGAAAAACGTTAATTGTTGGAAAACAGGAAAGTTTTGGGAAAAGTTAGTGAGTAGAAATCAAGAATGATTTAGCTAGGGTTTTTTTTTTTAATTTACTTCATGCTCCAAAATACCTTCTTCGCCCAGAAAATTCAGTTTACTACCAGACAAAAAAGAACCATTTTTAGTTTGGAATGTCAATCTACCTAGCGGGACATCCAGAACCAGTTATGGAACACTACCGGTAGTCTCTAATGTGATCTGAAGCTATTTTCTTGCAAACCGTTTATCAGGTTATCGAAAAAGCCGCGGTTTGATGTGTTGCATGCATGGGTTTAGTTCCCTTATACGTTTGACCACATCTGGCGGGACACCCGGAATCTGTTCCAGAACACTACAGTTATCCTAAATATGATCTGAAACTATTTTCCTGCTTACCGGACATCAGGTTAAGGTACACCGGGGCAAGTGGAAACGGGTGGGGCAAGATGAAACAGCGGGTTAACATAATGTTTTCTAATGATGATGAACAATTTTATTGCCGCCGTAACACATGTTTTTGATTCAAACAATATTTTAACGAAGGATAAGTTTTCAAATTGTATTGGAATCTATTTCGCGTTTATCTTGCCCCACTCGTTTCAACTTGCCCCGGTGTACCTTACCTTGAGAGCAGCGGTTAGATAGGTCGTACTTGGTTCACTTTTTTTATTTTGCCACTTTCGGTTGTACACCTGGATCTGATTTCGATTGCGATGCATGAATGTGTTTCACTTTTTTGTTTGGTCGCTTCCGGCGGGACGGCTGGAACCGGTTCCGGAACACTATCGGTTCAGATATGGTATGAGACTATTTTTCTGCTTACCGTTCATCAGATTATCGAAAAAGCCGCTATTTGATGTATCGCAAGAACGAAGCATCGTAGAAACAAAGTTTTTTTTAATGAAAATAAAAGCAAATTTTCTCAGGAATCAAAGAAAAAAAAAATATGAAGTGGAAAAAGTTTTCCACAAAATTTTTCACCGTTGAGAAAATTCAAAAAGAAAAGCCGGAAAAACTATTCCCGAACTCGCGGAAAATTTTCAAAAAAATATTTTTGGGAAGGTAATTTCATAAGGTTTGATCGCTGAAATTTTTGGAATGGACTTTTTTTTCTTTCTTGAGTTATGGTCAATTTTGTAAAAAAACAACCATGTACGCATATATTATACCCTAGTAATCATTAGCACTATATTTCGCCACTTTTGGCACACAGGGCTATTAAGCGGCCAATATAGAGCGTGTCAGCTCCTTAATAGCAATATATTCGCCTCCAGGTGGATTATAGTGCCTCGTGGTTACTTGGATATGGTCATTTTTCACATAATTGGCCATAACTCAAGAACGAAAAACAAGTGGATTCCAAAAATTTCAGCGATCAAAGCTTATGAAACTACCTTCTCAAATATATATATATATTTTTAAATTTCCCGCGAGTTCGGGCATAGTTTTTCCGGCTTTTCTTTATAAATTTCATCAACGGTGGAAAATTTTGTGGAAAACTTTTTCCTTTTCATATTTTTTTATACCTGAGAAAATTTGCTTTCATTTTCTAAAAAAAAAACTTTGTTTCTACGATGCTTCGTTCTTTAGTTATGATTTTTCAAAGAAAAGGCTTATACATATGACTCATTTGGACATTTTTTAACAAAATTGGCCATAACTCAAAAACGATAAAAAGTGCATTCCAAAAATTTCAGCGATTAAAGCTTATGGAACAACCTTCTCAAAAAATTGTTTTTACGAGTTCGGGCATTGTTTTTCCTGCTTTTTTTTACGAATGTTCTCAACTGTAAAAATTTTTGTAGAAAACTTTTTCTAGTTCATATTTTTTTTTGGATTTCTAAGAAAATTTGCTTTAATTTTCTTAAAATTACTTTGTTCCTATGACCCTTCGTTTTTGAGTTATGATTTTTCAAAGTTAGTAGTGTCAGGGGAAAACAAAGAATTTCCACCTGAGTTTTCCGGGAAAATAGGTGACCCTGAATTTTTCTAAATTTTTGTTTTGTTCATGTATCCATGAGTCCTGCCTGTGGAAAAAGTTTCATGAAAATCTGGGACCCTTCGGCCCAATCCCGTACGGTAATAAAAAAAATGCCCATATGTGACTTCCGGGCCTTTTATCAAATTCATTTTTGGAGTGAAAATATAGCCTTTCCAGTACACTTGGTGTGCGAGAAAGGCAAAAAACACATGCATGCTGAGAATTCAGTCCGACATTTGAAGTGACGAACTTGACAGTGCTTGGAAATATTGGACTGGGATTTTTGATAGCTATGGAGATTTTCGACTTCCAGTCACGGGAAAAGCGTTGATAATTTTATATCATTCCCAACGTTTCCATCCTTGGGATCCCTGAGGAAGATTCAACCGAAGGATCGAAACGTTGGCAATGATAAACAAAATTTTCAACGCTTTTTTCGTGACTGAAAGCCGAAAAACTTCATTTACAGTGCTTGTTTTAGCAGAAGAGATTATTTGTAATATGCAATCTTAAGCAATTGTCAAAACAAACAAAAATGCAACAAAAATATACTCTGAACTCATTTCTGCTATTTTGTCAATCTCCGAACCAGCCATTCATAGATTTCAAGAAAGACAAATATTTATTCACTCTTCTTTCGAAAGTCAAACCGCAACCATCTGACACCATTAACCACCCAGAATTTTCACACCACTCGATTCGAAACGTGTTGACACGGCTGGGTTCGGCTGTGTGGTTCTTTCTTGAGCGGTCAAAATCTCACACCACAAAGCCCCGAACAGCTCTCATCATCATCATCACCATCGCACTTTAGCAGCACCGAAACCAGACCTCTCGATTTTCGGTCCTCCATTTAGTAATGGTAATTTACTGAGGCGTGAAAAATATGCCACCCGAAGGATTCGTCTGGGCCGGAATGCGAACCGTACTGTACCAAGTGTTGCGACTGCTACGAGTGAGTCCCAGTGCGACCTCGGAACGAATCGTTCGCTCTGGGACCACCCCGGTGGATTCCTCCCTTTGGGTGCTGGTGATGATGATGAAGGCACTAATAGCGACCAACAACTCCGTGGCACCAAACGACGTAGAATCGATACCAAGAGGACCTACTAATGTGGGCGCACAAGTAGGTAGGTTACTTCTATCATCATCAGTGTTGTGTTCGTTCATCTACCATCACTCCGCACCGCCAAGTACCTACTAGGTAAATGGACAGAAGTAGAAAGCAACCAAGCTGACGGCGATAATGAAAGAAAAAGGTTACGGCGCGCGGAAAGGAAAAGAGCAACCAACTAACCAAGTGAACCACGCGGCCTCCGCCATCCGAGTTGACGACTTCCGGTTTTCGTTTTTCCGGGCAGACAGGCAGGCAGTTTGCGAGACACAGAGAAACTAACATTGGGTCGGGTGCATTAGCAGAGTGGATATTGCGACGACACAGTGCTTCCGTTCCGTCGTCGTACCACCCTGCTGGATGGCTGGTTGAAAGGCTGACAGACTATAGAAGGTAGTGGGTAAATTGTGCTGCCGAGCCGCTATTGTGGTGCGCAAATACGTTCATTAATCAAAATGGTCATCGGTCGCATTTGGTGAAAAAGGGGTTGTTTGCCATGGTTGTTGTTTAGTCGGTGGATGCTTTCAAGTTCCTTTAATCCAGCAGCGTGACTGGGAGTTAGAAAAACTGTGATCAATTACCAAATTGGTTGAGGGCAAGATGTTAGACAATAGTTGCAATACCATGTTAACACCACAGGCCATTACTGTTTAGTAGCATTGCGGTTAAAAAATTACGATAAGATGAACGACTCAAATGACTAAAATATCATAATCACAATTAATTATATATTCTATTGTATGTATATGCAAGAATCTAGATACAACCTGCTCAACAGACACCAGAACGGCCCAAGTCCAGGTAGTGTGGGGTTAGAGACCGTCTCCTCCAAGCAAAATAGAAAACAGGAATACACCCCCGACCGCCCCACTAAACATTCTCATTGCCGTCACCGGAACCACCAAGAAGGCATTGAAGCAGAGACGAGTGCACATGGCTCCCGCATGGTTAAATACGTAGCCTAGCCATGCAGCAACGACCATCGATGGTTCGCTTTGAGTTGCTGACAGTAATGGGGCCCCCACCTGACCCGGCATTTACCGGGAAACCCTTTCCAACCGCGGACTCGGATCCAGTCCAGTAGACCGACGCCACGCAGGTTGTTCTTTCAACGGCCATCGCTGTAAGGGTCGGTTTCGACCACAGGGCACCGATATGACCCTCGAACCCTTAGACTCCAAACCATTGGACCAGCTCTTGTATAGCGTTTAAACTAGCCATTCTCCGAATCCACACGCCACCTAATGACGCAGGAGGTAAACCCATCTCCGGTCAACACCAATCGACAACTTCTCAGACTTTGACAGTTCCTCTGGGGCCGTTCATAAACCACGTAAACTTTTGGGGGGGAGGGGGGTCTGGCCAAAGTCCACGCTCCATACAAATTTCAAAATTTTTATATGAACAAAAGTCTACGAGGGGGGGGGGGAATCTGCGATGGCCAAATTTTGGTCTACGTGGTTTACGAAGGGCCCCTCCGTGGATTTTGATATGTCCATGAAGGATGAGATCCATGGAATACTAGAATCTTTTCGTTCCATGTGTATTCCGCAAATCTTTGCAAGTAAGTTCTGGCATATAGGCGGGGACAGACAATTCTTCATAGATGGTTCAAAAACAAATGATTCAACTGGTTTTGGTCTCTACAACGATTTTCATGCTTTAAAAGCCCTGTTCGGTATACGTTGCTGAGCTAGCGGCTACACCTTAGAGTACGTTAGCATTCTTCCACCTGAACACTACTTCATTTTTACCGGCAGTCTAAGCTCTCTGGAGGCTGTTCGGTCAATGAAACTGATGAAGCACTCAGCGTACTTCCTGAATGGAATGCGCCAAGTCTTGAGTGCTTTGTCCAAACGCACATACACCATCATCATAGCTTGGGTCCCATCACATTGCTCGATTCCGGGCAATGAGAAAGCAGATTCTCTGGCTAAGGTCAGCGATGAAGATTGCAGCTGAGCAGACACAAACCAAAATAAACCACCTACTCGTGAACAACCCCGAGAATACTCGCGCTTCTTTGATCGTGAGTAAACGAAGCTAGCAAGCAATCGCCTGTGATTCGCGAAGCTTCACTGAGCTTTTTGCATTTTGATGAAAAACGCATTTTTACGACTGGCAGTGGTGCTTTTCAGGAACAATGAAGCATAAAGCATTAGTTTATGATAGATAATCACTGGATTTGCTATTATAACCACACTTAAATGCACTTCTCGCACCTCCACTAGTTCTTCACGAATAAAAACTCATGAGTGTTTTTGTTTTCGTTTTGCTTCTTACTCACGAAGCAGGCAGGTGCGAATAAACTCACACACTGTTTACTCTCGGAATCATGAGTAAGCATTGTGTTGGTTTTTCACTCGCGAATTGCTTCATGATGAGAAAAATTCCATCACTGGCTAAGGTGGGCGCTAGCGAAGGCGATACTTACGAGCGTCAAATCGCTTTCGACGATATTCTTGCATTGGCCCGTCAGGAGACTTTGATCAGCTGGCAACACAATTGGATAGATGAAGGGATGGGTAGATGGTTGCACTCTATCACCCCACAGGTGTCGAAGAAGCCATGGTTCGAAGGGTCACTATTTGTGAAACGCACATACCTTCCGTATCGGGCTCTCAGAAAGCAATCTCTGTGTCTGTAGCGTGGCTTACCAGGATATTGAACATGTCGTGTGGGGATGCGATGAGTATCGTGAGGTCAGATATGAGCTGCATGAAATTCTCCGGGTCCGAGGAAAACAACAGAAACCCGTTAGAGAAGTGTTGGCAGACCTTGATTTGGAATACATGAATCTCATTTATCAATTTTTGAAACGTATTGATGTCAGAGTTTGATGTAGAACGTCCCTAAACAGTTCAAAATTGTAACATCGAGTTCGCTGTAACAAATTGACCTCCATCGCTTCCAACACAATTCTCCATCGGATTGTAAAATTACAGGTTGTCTGCAGTATGGAGCTTGCTTACAATTTTGCATGCAAGAGAATCTTTTATGTAAAATCGAATCCATTTAATTGGAAATTTAAGCGTTCTAATATTTACGTGAAGTGTGGTTTTCAGATTTTTTTTCTGTGTAGTTTTCGTTGTCCGCCGCTGTATGTCCTCGCTCCCTTCCGTTTGTCCTCTTCATGTCGTTGTCTACCGTCCTAAAGTCCTTTCTTTCTTGTCCCGTTACAGATCTGGACAATTTGTCCCATCAATGTTTTTAGTATAAGTTAACAAATAATTTAGTTTCAAACCCAATTTGTTCTTCTTCTTTAATCCTTAACCTCGAAACAGCCGCGAGTACTTCGGCTTCCCAATCTAACATAGGCAGTAATAAATTGTAAAATGTAAAATTAATGTAAAAACAAATAAAAAAGTGCCATGCATTTCGAAGTAGTCTATGTGTCCTCCCAGATAAGAATACGCATGACGCGGTACGGTATGCACACGCAGCCCTCACGCACTTCAGCTTATAAGTATTTCCAACTTCCTAGCAGGGGCAGGAGCCCAGGGGTTTGACGAACCTCCCCCTTCTGCGAGTCAGGTGGGAGCCTAGGTTTCCTTCCTAAGCGAGCCATACACACACAACAGTGTATGGACTTTTCACCTTTGGCACCGGGAGGTGATCAAGCACCGTGGCATACGGACAGCTTATGCGAAGTAATCCAAGGTGTGGCGGGGGCCCAGCAGTGGGCTCTGCGCGACCTCTTCAGAAAGCAACTCTGTACAAGCGACGTGGCACATCTTCCAAAGTGTCACAGCCCAGCTAGAAGGGCCTCGGGCACACCAGAAACGACGCATAAGTTCATGATTATGGTCAGTGAAGAGAATTGTCAGACAAAAGAGACACGAAACAAGCAACAAAGAAGACGCGGCGATTACTCTTTATCCCAACTGGTAACAGATAATGATATGATCTCGAAAATTTTTGTTGCAGACAAAACGGAACCTGAATTTGTTGCGTACTTTTCAACTCGTGAATAATCAATTAATCCCAACCCAAAATACAAACTTTTTGATGATACATTTTCAGCAGTGTTGCAGTGTTTACCGACTCGAAGTTACCGCTCGAAAATCACAATGCAAGCCTTAAAAATCTCCAATCTCGTGGTGCACGATCTTTGTCCTATTCTGTTCAAGTTGGGACAAACCTATGTCGCATTGGGTAGAATGTCGCAACAAATTCAGGTTGCGACATTGTCGTTATTGTTGCGCGATGGTCGAATTTTGATTCACTGATTATGGTATACTGGACATGCTTTACAATTGGTAACTGAGATGGCACACGCTTAGGTAACGGCGGATGGGATAATGTGGGCGCTGTCTTCCACATCAGAAAATCGTGGCGTTATCTTAAAGTATGTTCTTGACCTGTGCCCAGCTTAGGCAACTAACTGGGTGAAAGTAGGTTCAGAACACTCCTGATTAGCGCTGATCCGCCTCTGAGTTCCCCATAAGGATCTGTACCAACCATCGGGTGGCATCGCAGCTGGCATAGATAACTACCAGGATCATTGGTGACTACTTCATTTGCAGTGAGCTATAGCGGCTCTAAGGGGGATCCAACAGATATGACTACCAAATCCTTGAGCCATGTGATCGAGAGTGGAGAGGCAGAGGGAACGGCGCTGAACGCGTTCGCACGAGGAGGACTGGAGAGGTCGCCACTACGAGGGGCTGGTATACCCAGCAGCGAACATACATACATGACTGGCGCGTGCCTCACGCGGGCGGTGAACCGCAACAGGAGCGGGCTACCAAAGATGTTGGTAATTACCGAACAGCTGGACGAGCTGATCGGCTTCACAATCGGGCGGACTAGCATCAGCAAGCACCTGAAACAAGGTCTGCTGAAGCTCCGCAAATCGCTAGCTCTGGCCAAGAAGTGGAGTATGGCTGATGCGAGCAGGGAAGGGCGGTACACTCAAATGGACAGCTTCTTCTTTGCTGGCAACAACGCGACAATGGCGCATGAGACCATGCAGCTCACCGGAGCCATAGCGGAGAGGTCAAACCGCCCTGCGGCTCGAACCTGCCGAGGAGACGTGGCTCGCGGGGAGCAAGAAGCGGCACCTCCTACAAGGCACTAGCTCAGGAGGTATTTGGGCTTAATGTGCAGGTAAGAGCCCTAACGGCGGAAGTGACTCTCCAGTGTAAAAACCTGGACGAGATTACGATGCAGAGGAGTTGGCAGCTGCAGCAGTGTGAGGTAGATGCCGCAAGCCTCCGAAAGGGTCTGGCAGACACGCAGATCGTCACGATCAAGCACCCCGTAGGGAAGCTGAACAAGACGACTGCAGTCGGCATGATCAGTGTGCCCGCTCAGCATATTCGAGACGCCAGTGGCGTGCTTCAAGTGCTTTGAGCAGGGTCATAAGTTGTGGGCGTGTAAAGGACCACCAAAATACCTGATTTGCACGGCGAACAAAGGTCACATGACGGGCGGGTCTACATGTCTAGGTACGCGAGGAGGTCAAACCCACCGACGAAAACGCAAGTTACACAGCTAAACATGAACCTCTGTGAAGCCGAACAAACGTTGCTGTGGCAGTCAGTCTCGGAGTCAAGTGCAGACATCGCCCTACTATCGGACCCATACCGCATCCCTCTCGATAACGAGAACTGGCGGATAAGGCCAAACATGAGATGATCTGTACAACGGGTTGTTTTCCAGTCCAGGAAATAATTTCCTCGTCGCACGAGAGCTTCGCCATAGCGATGATCAACGGGGTGTACTACTGTACTACTGCAGTAGTTATGCCCCTCCCAGGTTGCCGATAAACCAGTTCTCGTCTATGCTGGATTCGCAATCAAGCGCACTAGTTTGATTGAGTCCGTGGTCATCGGTGGAGACTTCAACGCCTAGGCGGTTGGGTCGGGTAGCCGCTTGATTAACGCGAATACTCGACTCTACTCGAAGCTATGGCTAGTAGCGTGGGACACAAAAAGACATTTTACTCCCGTACACTTTTTGAGTTCCATTTTGGCCCCATATCAATTAAGCAAAATTTCAGCTCGATCGCGGAAACTATATTTTAGCGCCAGCCATTTCAAGTTTTTATACGATTTAGTATGGGGAAAATCACTTTGTCAAAGAAAAATCACCACAGGTTGTCCCTTAACCCCTAAAAATAAATCGATGAATGATTTCTGTTGGAAATTTTACGAGGAACCAACCCTTCGAAGACCGCAAAGGGATCAAAGGGATGTAGAAAAGTTATTGACTGAAAACCGAATGGCATGCCAACGCTGTTTAACATGTAAGGAATAACAATAAATAATTAAATCTTATCATTGCATCGATCGGGTGAGGCCTAATAACTTTTTCCACGAACGTCGCATCTGGTTGCTGTCTCCGGAGGTCAGATTCCAAGTGAAGTTTTGTACAGAAACCATTCATCGACTTATTTTTAGGGATCTAGGGGTGACTCCTAACTATTTTTCTTTGCAAAAGTAAAATTTCCCCATAGTGAATCGTATGAAAAACTAAGAATGGCGGGCGCTAAAATATAGTTTTTCCGATCGATTGCACAGCTGATTTGGGACCAAAGTGGAACTCAAAAAGTGCTTGAGTTTTTTCAGTTTTTGTATTTTTCTGCATTTTGTGGCTATGCAGATGTTCCTGGACAGAGGCAAATTTCCGGAGAGGTGGAAATGGTTGTACTGCCCAAACACGGGAAGCCACTTGGCGACTCGTCGGCATATAGACCCATCTGCCTTCTGGACACCGCCGAAAAACTGTTGGAATGGATTATTCTATCGAGGCTGATGGTCTATACCGAGAAACCCAATGACTCTCGGATAACCAGTTCGGCATCCGGAAGGGCCGATTGTCGGAGGACACTATTAGGGTTGTAACCAAAACGGCCGGGATAGCGCTCCAAAAGAAGCGAACGGGAATCCATTATTGCACGGTTGTCACGCTGGACGTAAAGAATGCGTTCAACAACGTCAGCTGGGCCGCCATCGAATGCGCAATACACCACCTAGGAGTCCCGGTTAGCCTATGTCGGATACTGGAAAGCTATGTCCAGAATAGTGTGCTAATCTATGACACCGGGGTAGGCAAAAGGAGCATCAACATCCCCGCGGGGGTACCTCAGGGGTCCATCCTAGGCCCAGTACTATGGAACGCGGCGTATGAAGGCGTATTGAGGCTAAAACCTCCACCGAGCGTAAAGCTGGTCGGCTTTGCCGACGATATTACTCTCGTGGTGTACGGCGAGTCGATAGAGCTCGCAATTGGCATATATAGTGGAGGACTGGGGGAGGTCGAGACAGTTAACTGTCGAAGTCGCAAAAGGCCTGCTTGAGGTCCTCGCTGTTGTTGGACTTCGAGAATGCAAAGTCGATGATTTTACCAAGCCACTGCACAGCCACCTCCATTGCAGGCAACCTGTCTCGATTTTGCTTGATGATCCTCATCAACCACGCTCCGTCCGCTATCTTAACTGACAGGCTAGCCTGCGAATGAATCGGAGCTCCGATGCTACACAGCTTCTTGCTGCTATCTCCTCATTTTTCCTTAACTGAGACTTAACAAACCCACATCTCGCGAAGGGGTTAGCTTCACCACTACTTCCACCACTAGATTTTAAATCATCGTTGTCTAAGCTCATTGTTGGATCCCACTAGTAGCACGGGAAAGGAGGTCCACCACGCCAGAGCCCTGCCCTAACCGCGTTAGGTAAGGGTGCCCAGGTACCCCCAGACTCCGTTAACGACCGAGCATTTTTTTTACCCCGTCATACGCAGCAGTTTAAATGGACCCCTTCGGGGTCGTACACAAATTACGTCACGCTCTTAGTGAGGAGGAGGTTTTACACAACGTGACGACCCTTACAAAAAAATTGAGGTCCCATCCAGCTTTTTACGCTCCAATGAGGGGTGATTCATTTTTGACGGGTCTTGCCGACAGCCCTTGCAGCATCAAAGCTCATCAAAGCAACCAAAAATTTCAGTTCAATGCTTACAAATTGTCAAAATTTTTCACCCCACCTTTAAAGCTAGGTTCTCAAAGCTATTTGAGAACGAAAACATTGGGTACGATTCTAATTTTGTTTCTTTTTAGGTTGTGATCATGTTCCAGGTATAACAAATAATTACGTCTACATCGAGACACCGACTTAATGATTGCCATTTGTTCAATCAGCTCGAATGCCCGGTAGTAAAAACATTTGCTGCATCAGTTCCGAAGCTGCCCGTTGCCGATCGAGCTTGGTTCAGAGTGCATTGTTTTCTAAGCGCCGTGAACTCAATCCATGATTAGTAGATTCTAGGCCAAAATAATGGATTTCGTTACGATCATGGTTGGGCTTCTGAAGAAATCCTTCATAAATTCCTGATGGAGTTGTTTCTACCATTTTGCCACCCAATTCGTATGAGTTTCACATGAGGGCCCACCCATAAATTGCGTTAATTTTTTGAGGATAGGAGGGGGGGGGGGGTTTATAAAACAGGTTTGGTCATAAACTTGTACGAGAGGGAGAGGGGTCTGAGATGGCCAAAAATAAGGTCTGTCTACATTTGTCACAAATTATTCTGTTATATCTATGGTTATATCAAACAATTGTCACTAATATATCAGACTAATCATGCATGCAGTAGATAACCGAAAATTACGATAAAATCGATTGTCTCCCGAACCGTGAGTCGGACGTACGTCAGGCATAGAATCAGATCTGCTCTCCAGCGGCCGACGCCGCTTCACCCGATATTAGAATAAAAATCGTTTGTAGCGTGTGAGGAAACTTCGGGTTTCAAACGCGAAGACAATATCAATCAATGATTCCCCAATTTTTTAAATAAGATGTATACATGGCCATTGTGGGGCGCGGCCATCATGAAACTGAATGAGATTGATTGTCTTACGATATTAACTTTCAACGTCTCAAAGTTCCTCAGATATTATTGACAGAGTCATGAGATTGGGTTGCTTCCTTGGTTATTTCAAGCATCGAAAGGTAAAAGCAGAAACCTACAAAGAAAAAAAAACATTAATAAATTCAAATAACAATAAAAAACCAAACCAGTTGCATTTCTGGCAACGATATCAATGGTTGCAATGGTAACATAACTGGGTGAAAATTGTTGACGGTTCAAGAACAGTGAACTGAAATTTTCAGCTACTATGATGCTGCAAGGGCTGTCGGCAAGATCCGTCAAAAACGAATCACCCCTCATCGTAGCGTAAAAAGCTGGATACAAAAAGTGTGACATATGGGGGAGGGGGGGGGGGGGGGTTGAAAAAGGTCGATTTTTGCGTGACATAATTTGTGTATCACCCCTTCATACGTCTCTGTTAGTTTCCACTTAAAGCTTTTCGTACTCCAGCGAAAGCATTCCAGCTATTTGCAGGAACCTCTACGCTCTACCAGAGCCACGAAACAATTCATTGCAAATTTTGGGGCCATGGTGAACTATCTTATCGCTTCTTGATAACCCAAATCCACCAGCCGAGTGAATGAGTTGAGAATGGCATTGCAAATCAGAACCTCTCAAAGAAGATGCCTACGAACGAAGTTCGTCGCGTCTGTTTTCAACTGTTTAGAGCACTTATGTATGCGAAGCCGATGTGCCGAGCTTGACGCAAAGCACACCAATGCAATGATGATGTTGAACGAACAGCAACCACCTCGGCAGAAAACTCCAGGAAGCGAAAGGCTAATAAGTGGTAATTTTTTAATGGACTGGAAAGCAATATTCCGAACGAGAACATCAGGGACCGGCCTGGAGCGAGGGGAAGCTTATTGCTTGTAGCTCTTTCGGCGAGCTGCTTGAACTTGCGGAGCCCAAAACCAAATGGGAAGATAATATGGGAGAACTCGTACCGAGCGCGCTTCGTCGGTCCGTCCGTCGCATGTCGAATTCAAGGTTCTCCCGGTCGTTCCGTTCAGCTTTTTTTTGTTTTCCATCATTACCAGAAGTCTACCACGACGACGACAACGACGACGACTCCGACGGTCTTGTCAATCCTCATTTCCAAGCTATTGTTTCTAATTTCGACCTTCTCCCTCGGCTGCCACCCTCGGGGTTTTGGTCATTAAGCTCGGGCAGAACTAAGTCTGCTGCCATCGGGGTGTATGTAGGTATCTATTTTTATTATCTCGTCAAAAAATTGCTCATTGCTTTTCATGTGGTTTCCAGACGAAACAGATACCTCTCCATCCAGGGCCATTGTATTGGATGAAGCGGGGTTTCGGCTTACAGGAGGAGAACTCGGAGGCAACGGTCCGTTTCTAATAATTTTAATGTCTCTGTTTCACATGCATAGCTATTTTGAGGCGCTCAGTCGTGGGTGCGCTCATTTTTTGTATTTTTTTTTTCGTTCATCCGATTCCAAACAGAAGAATCTCTGGAATTCCACTGTAGCTTCTTTCAATTAGGCTAATTTGTTCCCATGGCGATTCGAATGGTGACGGCGGCAACGTCTGCTGGTTGACAAAGCTCTAACTCTAGGAAGTTAACGGGTGGTGATGATTGAACTGTGTGGAAGCAGCAGTAATTAATTGGTTCTAGTCATGATTTTCTTCGCACCTAATGGCCCGTGTGACCTTCCACGATGGATGTCGGTTACGAAACTGGGCTGGTTGAATCTATGTCTCACAAGTCGGAAGGGTAATCTGAAGGAGACGGTCAACAAATTATTCAAAGTGTGAAAAATGAATACAGGTCGGACTCGATTATCCGGAGTCGGGTTCTGATGCTTCCCAAACATATATCTGAGGAACAGAATGCTCTATAAAGCTGAAATTTTGACAGTTTGTTAAACCAACTTTGGTTAGTAATCCGGATAATCGAGTCCGACCTGTAGAAATAATTTCACCGGCTTTTTCATTCATTCACGCAGAGAGATGGATTGTGTGTTTGGCGAAATGTGGCGACAACATTCAGCATACATAATTTTAACGATTGTACGACATTTCCCCGAATGCAGTTTTCCCGAAAAATGTTTCCCCGAATGTACCGTTTCCCCGAAAAGAGTATGTATTGCATCTGCTATTCAATATTCTTCATGCTTCAGCTGACGCTCACCTCGCTGACGTAGTACACGTGGGCCATAATGCCTCCATTGCACAGCTAGGGGGATCCGATAATTAGGCCGAAGCACGCTTATTCAAAGTTCGTCAGGCCGAAGTACGTTAAGCCGAGTGGGTTGTTAAGCTGAAGTTCATATTGCCCGTTGTGAAGATTTATAGATTCCGACGCAAATCAATGATTAGGCTCATTTTCAGCGTAGGTGCGTTATAAATGTTTGTTTACAATGCAAAACTATCACTGTGTACCTAACAACACAGCGTAAAATTTTCACCAAGACGCGGTCTGGTTTTATATCTGTGGGCCCACGCAAGAAAAATCCACGCAACTAATTTTCGCGCAGGAGTCTAAACAGGTGGAATCTCCGCAATAATAAGGTCGAATGGGTCAGGCTGTCTTCCTGATTTTCTTTATAAAAAATGTTCAAACTTGGTTTCGAAGTCGTTTTGAGTCCCTTAAGTTTCTTCATATTCCTTGAATCTAGTGCATTCTTTTATCATTTTCCCTTTTCTCAGATAGATGATTTCTTGATGTTGATGTTATACTGTTACGGAAATATTGATGATCAATCTACCAATATTCTATCTGAGATTTTCTCTTCTTTTTATAACACGCAGTTGTTTGGAGTTTTACTGCTGCATTGATGGTAATCAAACTATTGAATTAATTAATTAATTATCGATTTTGGCAGCTTAACCAGCCGAGTGGAAGTTTTACTCAACTCCAAAAGCAATACTTTGAAAATACTGACGTGAGTGAAAAATGAACAAATTGGAGTGGAATTTGCGAAAAATTGACTCGTCATCTCGAGTTGCCAAATAACATAATTACTTTCATTTGAAGTCGGCTATTCTCTTAAGTATTGGGTTTAATTGTCGGCCAAACTGGTTCCTAATCTTCTTTTCATAACGGCTATTTCATCACGGATGTTTCCTTAAAAAAAAAAAGCAGTTCCTATGACGTTTATGTATATAATACATTCAAATCATTAGACTAGATTGCCCGTTCATTGCTTAATACTCAATCGGACTGATGACCCACCCAGCCCACACTTTCAGTCTAATGATTTTCGACCCAACGTGCTTCGGCCTGACATGCTTCTGTTTAATGCTGCTTAAAATTACCGTCTTTCTGGTCTGATTGATAGCCTTTCTAATAATAAAATTTTCCTTCTGTCAAACATCGGCTGTTCTTTCAAGATAAACTGTTCAAATAATCATTAGCCATTTGACTGCTGTTCTATTTATTATAGATTTATTTTTGTTTCTGTGTCCAACTGTTCTAGTATCTATGAGCGTTATATGTAGTAGAAATCTTCATAAGAAATTCTCCCTTTTTTAGCATATACTGTTCTTTAAAATATGTTGCTAAAATATAGTCGGCACTCGACAGTCTAAGTACTAATATTTTCTGCTGAAACTTCAATTCCAATTGTTACACTGGTCATGATTAATTTGTATCCATTGATTTTCAAAATATCTAAAGAATGCTTTGCTTAAAATCTATTTGTAAAACAAATTTTATTAACTTTTCGTTCCTAAGCCTGTTAATACACATTGAAATTGGGCTCATAGAGCTCCTTCGTAAGCAAGCATACTTTACATTATCGGGATCGCGTATGTTACACCTGGTATACAACATTTGTGCTGATAATGATCTTCAGCAGATTACCACAATCACGATTACTCGTTTCGAAAATATTATGCATTGTAAAGGGTGTTTTCATCGATGGAATATTCTAAAAAACATGAAAGAACGGCATATGAATAAAAGAAGGGAAAATTATGATGGGCGTGTTCATAGTTGAGTGCCATATCATTTTCAATCAGTACAACAGAAAAGAACGACCCATATATAATAGAAGAGCAAACTTCATTCAAGCAACAATAATAATATTTTGTCTCGAAAATTCCATCATAAGAGAAAATGCACAATATCAATGAGGTGTGGAAGTTTCCATGATGTCTTCATCCATTCCCAAATTTTCTCAAATCATAGAACTTCTAAGGAGGTAAATATTATTGAACACTCTGTCTAAAGCCTACACATTAGTACTCCTTGTACTCAGGCTAACTTACCGCTACTTAACTAGTTTGGACAGTGGAATTAATAAAAAAAAAATCAGACACTACCTAGTACTAAAAACAGTATAATAATTATTTCGGGGAAACGGTTCGTTTGGGGAAACGTTTTTCGGGAGGAAAAACTTTCGGGGAAACTTCATTCGGGGAACTGGTTTTCGGGGAAATATCGTACAAACAATTTTTACACTATCATCAATAGTTTTATTTTCGCCAAAACAGTTTGTTGCTTTTTATAGAATGCTTAGAAAAATTACTGAACAAATATCCAGAGGAACTTCTGGAGTAATCCCTGGGCGAATTTCTCAAACAATCTCTGAAATGATTTGTAAGAAATCATGGAGAAATTGGTGAAGCAATTCCAGATTTCGTAAATAAATTCTTTGTGACACTTTTGGACACTTCAGACACATGGAATATTTTCTGAAACAATCTGAATACAATAACATGATGATTTGATTTGGAAAGTTTTCTTCGGAGACCGTCGTAATAAAGTTAAAAATTCTGGGTTCACTTACTTTTATTTAAAATCGCAGAATTGCATAAGCACAATGATGCCAGAAAGTTCAGTAAGTCAATAAAAATCTTCCACGTAACCCGCCGACCGTAGCCTTCCGATTTTCACGATATGGACGATGGTTGGTTCTCTCAGCAGCTGATGCAGCTCGTGGTTCATTCGCCTTCTCCAAGTCCCGTCTTCCATCTGCACTCCGCCGTAGATGGTACGCGACACCTTCCGTTCGAAAACTCCAAGGGCGCGTTGGTCCTCTAATCAGCGTTTGTAGATAGTTAATTTCGTGTTACGGCGAACTTTATTCGATCGTAGAGTTCTGCGGAGTACAAAGTAAGCACGATTTCCTGCCACAATGCGCCTCTGAATTTCTCTGCTGGTGTCGTTGTCGGCGACCACCAGTGAGCCCAAGTACACAAATTCTTCAACCGCCTCGATTTCATCACCGATATAAATTCGGGGTGGCGGGCGCGGTGATTCCGCCAACGTCTCAAATTTACGAGCTATAATATCAATATCAAGCAGCTGAACGGAGTTCGTGAAAATCGTCCCACTCGTGTTTATCCCCGCTCTCCTTATTACACCCTCTAAAGCAATGTTGAACAGCAAGCACGAAAGACCATCACCTTGCCGTAACCCTCTGCGAGATTCGAAGAGACCCGAGAGTGTCCCTGATACTCGAACTACGCACATCACTTGATCCATCGTCGCCTTGATCAATCGTATCAGTTTATCCGGGAATGCGTATTCGTGCATAATCTGCCATAGTTGTTCTCGATCGATTGTATCATACGTCGATTTGAAATCGATGAACAAGTGATGTGTGGGCACGTTGTATTTGCGGCATTTATGCAACACCTGGCGGATGGCAAACATCTGGTCCGTTGTAGCGCGTTCACCCATAAATCCAGCCTGATAATGCCCCACGAACTCTCTTGCAATCGGTGATAGACGGCGGCATAAAATTTGAGAGAGTATCTTGTAGGCAGCGCTAAGTAGTGTGATCGCGCGGTAGTTCCCGCAATCCAACTTGTCGCCCTTTTTGTAGATGGGACACACGATACCTTCCATCCATTCCTCCGGTAATACTTACTCCTCCCAAATCTTGGTAATGACCCAGTGTAGTGCTCTCACCAGTGCTTCTCCACCGTATTTCAGAAGCTTGCTTGGTAGTTGATCTGCTCCAGCGGCTTTATTGCTTTTCAACCGGCCAACCTCCTCCTCAATCTCTTGGAGGTCAGGGGCTGGATGTCTTTCGTCCTGTGCACATACTCCTAGATCTGTTACCACGCCTCCTTCGGTACATGCTACGTCGCCATTGAGGTGCTCATCGTAATGCTGTCGCCACCTCTCGACCACCTCACGCTCGCTCGTGAGAATATTCCCGTGATTATCTCGGCACATGTCGGCTTGTGGCACAAAGCCTCTGCGCGAGCGGTCCAGCTTCTCGTAGAATTTTCGTGTGTCCTTAGCGCGGTACAGCTC
Source organism: Aedes albopictus (assembly GCF_035046485.1). Classification (NCBI taxonomy): domain Eukaryota; kingdom Metazoa; phylum Arthropoda; class Insecta; order Diptera; family Culicidae; genus Aedes; species Aedes albopictus. The sequence goes on along the minus strand of NC_085138.1, from coordinate 372,001,289 downwards.
TTCCATCGCTTCGCGATCTCGTTCTTCCTGCTGGCGCTTCTTCATCCGGAAAACTGAGTTCTGCCTGTTCCGCGCCTGTCTGTAACGTGCCTCATTCGCTCTCGTACGGTGTTGCAGCATTCTCGCCCATGCTGCATTCTTCTCGTTTAACAACTGTTCACATTCGCCGTCGTACCAGTCGTTTCTGTGATTCGGAGTCGCGAAGCCTAGTGCTGTAGCCGAGGTACTACCTATGGCGGATCGGATGTCCCTCCAGCCATCTTCAAGTGTAGCTGCGCCAAGCTGCTCTTCCGTTGGTAGGGCCACTGCTAACTGCTGCGCGTAGTCTTGAGCCACTTCTACGTTACGCAGCTGCTTGATGTTGAGCCGCAGCGTTCGATTTTGACGCGCGGTGATAACTGTCGAAAGTTTTGAGCGCATGCATACAGCGACTAAGTAGTGATCCGAATCTATATTCGCACTGCGGTATGTGCGGACGTTGGTTATATCTGAGAAGAATTTACCGTCGATTAGAACGTGGTCGATTTGGTTTTCTGTTTGATGGTCGGGTGATCTCCAGGTGGCTTTGTGGATATCTTTGCGGGGGAAGAAGGTGCGTCGGACTACCATACCATGGGAGGCTGCAAAGTTTACGCATCGCTGGCCGTTATCATTCGATACGGCGTGCAGGCTGTTTCGCCCGATTACCGGGCAGCATTTCCTCCCTTCCTACCTGCGCGTTCACACAGTAAAACCGCTCAGCACTAAAATGTGTAAGCCCTACTCATAAGTGCATAATTTCCAGACCACACAAAAATGTGTTACAGTTACACATTCTCGAAAACAGCTCGTACACTCGTCTAGATGCAAAATTTCGATATTTTTTTTTGTTTTCCAAGGTCACTAGTAAACCTAGCTAGATTGCTGTACACAAATGTTTGCGAATTTAACAATTTTGCGGACGCAGGAGCTGATTTTGTGAATGTGCAAGGGTTACACATTTTTGGTGTAGTCTGGAAATTATGCACTTTTGTGCTGAGCGGCGTTAGCGTGCATGTCGCCGACAACGATTTTCACGTCACGCGGCGAGCAACCATCGTATGTTTGCTCCAACTGCGCGTAGAACGCTTATTTCTCGTCATCAGGTCTCCCTTCGTATGGGCAGTAGACGTTGATGATGCTGTAGTTGAAGAAACGGCCCTTACCTTTCAACATTCACATCCTTATTGCGTTGATCGGCTGCCGCCATATCACACGTTGTCGCATCTTGCCCAACACTCGATGACCGCTTTTCACACTTTCTGTCCTGTAATCCAAAGTTCCTGAAGTGTCACGATGTCGAGGTAGCGGGATGTAATTTGTCGTAGATTATCCTGTCACATCCTGAGAATGCAAGTGACTTGCAATTCTATGTTCCAATTCTCCAATCTTGCCGATTGTATCGAGTCATATTTTCTCCAGAACAGCCCGAGCAGAAGCGAATAGCAACAGCATCAGTAGCTGTGTTATTTGGGCAAAATAACTGAATAATAAAATCCATAATTTCTAAGTTATTACCATAACATATTGTGTTATAAACTTGTCTGTCATAAGCGGCAAAATAACAAATTCCATAACAAAAAAAAAGGTTCCTGGGAAACCATTTCAATAACTTCTTTTGTTAGTTTCAATAACAACTTAGTAACAGTGAATTTGGAAAATATTTCGATAACTTAATATGTTATTGATAATAATCGGAGAGCAGAATTTGCTATGATATCAAACTCGTTACTAAATAAGTTATAATACTTGGATTCTACAAGGATTCCACCAAAAAAAATTCTATAATTTCTCCTTAACTTCCTCTGATGATTCCTACAGGACTTTCACCAGAATTTTTGGCAATATTTTTTTTCTAAAATTCCTCTTTTTATTTCTCTACGGATTCCGTCAAAAACTTCTTATTTGTTTATCAAGTGACTTTGTCATAAAATTTCTTCTAGAAATTCGTCGACAGATTTGGTCATAAACTTTTCTATAAATGACCCCTAATATATTCCAGAATTTCTCCGGGAGGTCTTCTACGGAATCTTTCATGAATTTTCAAAGAATCCTCTCTAGAAATTCTTCCAGAAACCTGCATAGAATCCCTTCAAGGATTTCTTCAGAATTTCCTGTGATCATTAGTCCTAGATTAGATTTCCCTGTAAACTTCTTTGAGGATTTCACCAGGAGTTTTTCCGAAAAAATCTCCAGGAGTTTTCCAAAAGATTCTGCAAAGAATTCTAATAATTGCTCAGAAGAATTACCTTCAAAATTTCTAAGAAAATTACGCGAGGAGTTCTCTTGAAGACTTCTCCGGGGATTTATCGAAAGTTCCTTCAGAACTTCCAAGTGCTTATCCAAAAATTATTTAAGGAATTCTTAAAAGGAGTCGTTCATAAATTTTCTTCTTAACTGAATACAAAAATTGAACAACACAAAGGGACAGGTCATAATTGTCGAATTGTTGCTGTGATTTCAAAATTTGTTACTGTTGTGCTATTGCTGATAAGTGGATCAATATTACAACAATAGCTTAACTTGTACTTCAACAAAACATGTTATTTAAATGTAATTTAGTTAATGCATATCAATAGCTTGATCATAACAAAAGGAGATTGTCCAACAAAATTTGTTATGGAAAAGCTATGCCTTGATAATTTAATAATAACAAAACAAGATATAAAAACAGGTTATGTGATTTCGTAGTTATTAACTTGCTATTCTCCTCTACTCGGGAGACGCTGTTTGGACCGCACCTCCTTGGTGAACAGACACTTGGGACGTACCTCATGAATCTAGCTGAAGTCAGAAGGACAACAATGCCCAGGCTGCACTACCACCTAAGCACACAACTCTTAGCTAGGGGTCTTTGTCATCGATAGACCCGTGGAAGAATGAGGTAGATACTTGTGAAGATCAGAGCCGATGTCCAGAAAACATCGCACGCGGTCAGCAGCCACTCTGTTACATTGTACATTTTTAGTCTAGAATAAAACACTACCAGATACAGTCCATAACAAACCTTCGTTCGAGTGTTTGCATAGTGAACTATTGTGAACAAATTTAAGCACCAATAAACCAAACCATCTCCGTCAAAGTTACTCCGCGAGTTCAATTCTTTTAAGCGCGATTATCCGACGATTCCTGAACCAGTGATTAAGTGTACAAACGAACACATGCTATCCTGCATAACTCAGCTGGTAAGAATGTTATCGGGACTGAATTCATCAAGATGAACCCGGAAAAGTTTGCCACCTGCTTTCACCGGCTAGTAGTTCGAATCTGGGCAACTGAAAAGCTACCAGAGGAGAGGAAGGAAAGGGTCATCAGCCCCATCTACAAGAAAGGTGACAAGTTGGAGTGTGAGAACTCCCAAGTCATCAATTCAGGAAAGCTATTAAGTTATCAAGCAGGCTTCGTCCACGGCCGCTCGACACCGTGCGACAAATTCTTCAAAAATGTCGCGAATACCAGGTCCCAATGCACCACCCATTCATCAACTTCAAGGCGGCGTTCGACAGCATAGAGATATGGAAATCATGGACTAGAACGGTCTCTCCGGGGAGTTCATTATACTGATTAAAGCGTCGTTAGTTTTCGACGTCGTTTACCTGCCTAGTACGTTTAAATCTTTTACAATGTATACCCTTCTCAAACTATGTTTAACTACACCATGTACAATATTCTGGTGGCTCTCTACGGGCATGAGACTTGAACTATGTTCGAGAAGGACATGCAATCACTCGAAGTAATCGAGCGCCGGGTGCTCTTTGGGACCATCTTTGGCGGGCGGTGTACAGAAGAACGGTGTATGGCGGCGAAGGTTGCAGCACGAGATTGTTGCATTCTACTGAGAACCCAGCATCCAGAAGATAGCGAAATTCAGAAGCTTACGGTGGGCAGGGGAAATTGCAAAACACAAAGTTAGTGTTTGTTATGCATGTATGTATGAAGGTTAATGTAAAAAATATATTTTAGGTATTTATGTATAGAAGAATCAAAGGATTATTCAAAGAATTTACAAACCAGAATGTGTTAATGCACTCTAAACAATCCATCAACTTAAAACCTACTGCGCTGCGTTCCGAAACCATTTCAACTTGATACGATCACATTAAACTGTCGGATTGAAACGATAAACCTCTAATTAAGAAGCGGAGATCATTCTGAGAGTAACCCATTCGCATCCCCGAATACATCTCAATGCAGCTTGCTCCATTTTCGAACTGGCAGTTTCAGTTTCAAGACAGCACTAGCAGCGCTCATATCGAAATTCCACAAACCAAACCTCTTCGCGGTGAATTGGCACATAATTAGTTTATTGAGCAATAATCCCATCTACACTTTGGCACTGTTTTACTTGGAAGTCTGGAATCGCTCACCCAATCGGTGCCGGTGGTTCAATCCGACGACGCGACATGGTCAGTTGACGGGAATGGAACAACACGCCAAACAAAGGACCGCTTAGCACGCAAGAGTAAGAAAAAAAAAAAACACACGACAACAGCAATAAAACCCAATTAATTAGTTTCGATCGTAACCATGCGGCATTGGTCAACTGTCGTCAGCGTCATCGCAGAACCTGTTTCCTGTTCAATAGTCGTGCGTTTATAGTGCGAAAACGTATAGACGGGATCATTCCGTGAAAAACTAGTGCTAGTGCGAAGAAGAGCAAAAAAAAACTCGTAGAATAGAGACGATGAGATGACTCCTGGGTGTCTCCTCCGGATCCAGACAACAGCGACCGGTACTGCATCGTTCTGTGCTAGCGTAGCTAAATTGCAGCAAATTCGCACTCTGCAGCTAAAAGCGTTTGTTGGATTGATTCCTGCTACTTACCCAATGCGGTGCTTTTCTTCTCGTGGGTGGCAGTGATGCCGACTGACTTAAGCATGGTAAAACGCAAACACTAGGCAACTGAATAATAGAGTGACCCAAACTCGTATGCAAAACATAAAATTGGAAAAATATCAATTCTTACCTGATGAATCGATTGTTTCTTAAGTTAAGATTTTTGCTCCTAGGTGGCACTGTAAGCGTTTGATGAACACAACCTTTGGCATTCTTATACCTAGGGCAGTTAATATTGTAAACATGTCAAAAATTCAGAGCTCCCATATGTTTATTATAATCCTTGGTGTAAAATTGGAGTGCTGTCAAATGTCCAGCCATTTCGGTGGTGATTCAATGGTGGCCCAAAAGCAACATAGGTTTATATGGGAATTGATGACATACGACATGTTCGATATCTTGGCAAGGCACAGAGATTGCTTTCCAAGAGCCCAATGCGGAAGGTATGTGCATTTAACAAATAGTGATTGGACATCAACCAACACATTACACGAATGAAATCGCGACTTAAATCCAACCCTTTCAACCATAGCCTGTGGGATGATAGAGTGCAACCTCCTATCCATCTCTCCATTTGTGTTGCCAGCTGATCAAAGTTTCCTGGTGGACTAATGCAAAAAAAATCGTCGAAGGCGATTTGACGCTCGTAAATATCGCCTTTGCTAGCGCCCACCTTAGCCAAGGAGTTCGCTTTCTCATTTCCTGGAATGAAGCAATGTGATGGGACCCAAGCTATGGTGATGGTGTATGTGCGTTTGGACAAAGCACTCAAGACCTGGCGTATTCCATTCAGGAAGTACGCTGAGTGCTTCATCAGTATCATTGACCGAACAGCCTCTAAAGAGCAGAGAATATCAAAAGAAACTTCGATATTTCCAGTATGCTTCTCAATACCTTGCACAGCCAGTAGAATAGAATAGAAAAGAAAACAACATCACACTCAAGCTGTAGTCTACAACTGTAGTCTCAAGCTATAGTCTACAGCCTATAGATATCATCCGCACCACGCTTGGTTTTCATTCCCAAGAGCAGTAGTTCACCTAGGCAGTTAATTTCGAAGTGTCACTCCATCTGATTGAAAATCTAGGATATGTCTTCTTCATCCGTGCAGCCAACAAGTAAGTCGTTGACTAGGAAATTGTAGGAAGGTCTAGGAAATTCAAATCCTAAGGAGGGCATTCTGATTCGTCTACACTTCGATGTCCATGTACAGGAAGAGTTTATACATGCCTTCTAGTTAATCATTGCCCAAAACGACCTGAAAGTAAGCCATCAAAATGGGACTAATGAGATCTCATGATGCGCTATCACGACAGCGCACTATAAATGTTAATTACAAGTTATTTGTAATTGAACATGCAACACAAAAATAGAACTTGTAACTGCAGGCCACTCCTGTCCCTGGGCTACGAAACCTGGTGGCTGATGCAAGTACAGATCCTCGTCAATTTCTGCCATATAGATACTTAGGCTTATTCTGCGCGGCGTGTAAGGTCAGACGGTCGGTTTTGTCTCACGTGATGTTGCACGTTGCATTGTTCGGCGAAAAAAAAAACGAAAAGTGATGCGTGTTTGGGGCAGGTGCACATTCCAATATTGGTTTTCCTCGTGAAATGATGATGCACATTTGGTAGCCAATTGTTGCAGAAAATTGAAAGAGTCAAGCAGTCAGTGGTTGCAGTCATCTGACGACATGGAACTGGGTGAGATCATTCCAATTGTCTTCTTTACATCGTAAAAGAATCCGGGATCAAAATCGCGCAAAAATTTTCGTGGGTCATCCGGTTTCTCGGTAGGGCAATGGCGGTGCAAGTGTGAAATGTGAAATCAAAATTGCACCAGAATTTTTGTGTGGCGGAAATTTTCAGGTGAAAGCGATGGGGGCGCGAATGCGAAATCCGGAATCAGAATCACGCAACAATTTTCGTGAATCAGTCGGTTTTTACGGTTAAGTAACCGATTAATGCGCTGATGCGTTTGATATTGGTTATAGCGCCCAAAAAAATCCTAATCGTGATATAACTATGTATTTAGTGGATCATATCACCTATCGGAGGTGGCTCCTAGTTACCTTACTAACAAATACTCCACGGATTCAACGGTTTCTAGTAGCAACGGTGGTCGAACTAACATTCCTTCCCTTTCCCGATGACCGTAAGGACGTGGCCGGCACCGTTTTTGATTTATTAAAACATGTTGAGCTCTCGAATTGTCCACATTGAGAATGGTTAGCTAGTCCCAAGCTTTCACATTCATTGGTTCTTTGTGCAACTTCGATTGTTCTGGTCAATCACGGAGTAGCAACTACGATGTGTACGGTAATCTTGGCTTTACTTTGCTTTCTATTGTTTTAGACAAACTCTGCACAAGATTTTTATTGAAAACTTCTAAAGAAATTTAAATGGAATTTCAGGGTGTCCATTCAAATATTAAACTTTTAGTACTTTTTTTTTAAATTAGAATTCATCATTCATTCATCATCTTTCTAGAAGTTTCCTCAGAGATGCTTCCAGAAGGATTAAGTGAAGCTTCCAGGAGATCTAGAGATATTTCCAGAAAATTCTTCAGAGATACCTTAGGGAGTTTCATCATTGATTTTTTTAGAAGATCTCTCAGGAAGATCTTGATAGGTGAACCTTCTAAAAATCCAGGAGTTCCTTCAGAAAATTTCAAGAGGATTCACGGATGGCTCCTAGAGATATATCAGAGATTCATCCAGAAAAGATTAGTCTGAGAGTTCCAGCAGGGATTCCTTTTGAAGTTCCTTCAGAAATTCCTACAGGTGTTTCTTTAGGAACTAGTCCATGTGTTTCCTCAGAGATTCCTTCACGATAGCCTTCAAGGAATTCCTCTAGAATTCCAACAAGGGATTTCATCTGACGTTCTGTAAGAGATCCTTCAGGGATCACTTAGGTATCCCTTCAAGAATTTCTTCAAGAATTCCGCCTGAAATTCCTTTGGGGATTTCTCTTGGAATACCTTTGGAGATCTATCAAGAATTTCGTAAGAAGTTCCTTTAAGAATTCCTGCAAGAGGTCATTAGAAATTAGTCTAGGAGTTCCTGCAGGGATTTCTTCTGAAGTTCCTTTAGAAATTCTTACAGGAGTTCCTACAGAAACTAGACCAGGAGTTCCTTCAGAGATTCCTCCAACTGTTTCATGAATTCATAGCATAAGTTGAAATACACAAAACAATTTAAAAAAAGAGATTGCTCCTGAATTTCTTTAGGAATTCCTATAGAAGTTCCTTTAGATATCTCTCCAGGAGTTCCATCCAGGACAATTCAGGGATTCCCCAGAAGTTTATTCAAGGATTTTTTTTTGTGTATTTTAACTTAGAGCTAATTCTACACTTTATTCAAGGATGTCTACATAAGATTTTCGTTTAAAATTCCTTTAGGATATCTTTAGGGGATCCCTGGAGAAGTTCCTTCAGGGATTCTTCCAGGAGTTCTGCCAGGGATCACTCATTGTCTTTTTTTTTCAGATTTTAGATTGAAATTTTACCAGGAGGACTCACGGATGCCTTCAGGAGTTCATCAGAGGTTTCTCCAGAAACTCATTCAGGAATTCCTACAGTAGTTCCTTTAGGGAATCTTGTAGGAATCCCTTCAATATTTTGCTTAGGATTATAATCAGGCATATCTCCATGATATTCTTGAGAGATCTTTCATGGAGTTTCTTCAAGAATTCCTCCAAGAATTCTTCAGGAGATATCTCTGCAAATCTTCGCCCTACCCCGAAAGATTCCCTTTGAGAGATTCTGCTGAAAATCTTTCGAGGATTCCGCCTGGAAATCCTTCGGAGATTCCTACCGGAAGTCCTTCGGAAATGTCCCTGAAATTCCCGCAGGGATTTATCCTGTAATTTCTTCGGAAATTCCTCTTTGAATTTCTTCAGAGATTTCTCCTGGAATTACTTCGGGGACTCCTCATGGTATACCTCCGGGGATTCCTACTGAACTCCATTTAGGGATTCCTCCTGCACATGTTTCAGGGATCCCTCCTGGAATTCCTTCGGGGAAGCCTCCAAAAAATCTTTCGGAGATTTCTCCTGATATTCTGTCGTGGATTTGATTCCTCCTGAAATTCCTTCGGGGTGTCCTGGAATTTTTCTTAGAATTCCTCCTTGGATGATTTTTCTTAGAATTCCTTCGGAGGTTCCTCCTGGAATTCCTTCGGAGATTCCTCCTAGAATTCTTTCGGGCATTCCTCCTGGAATTCGTTTGGGGATTTCTCTTGAAATTCCTTCGGGGTTTCCTCTTGAAAATCCTTCGAGTATTCCGCTTGGAAATCCTTTGGAGATTACCACCAGAATACCTTCAGGGATCCCCCTGGCATTATTTCAGGGATTTTTCTTTGGGGATTTCCTCCAGCTTCGGGAATTACTTCTGGAATTCCGCCGGATATTCCCGCACGACTTCCTTCAGGGTTTTTTCATGGAAATAATTCGAAGATTTCTCTTAGACTCCCTTCGGAGATTCCTCCTGGAATTCCTTCGGAGATTCTTCCTAGAATTCTTTCAGGGATTCCTTTTTGAATTCCTTCGTGGATTCCTTTTAGAATTACTTCAATGAATTCTCCCGATATTCCGTCGGGGATTTCCCGTGGACTTTCTGCTGGAATTGCTCCTGGAATTTCTTCGGAGTTTCCTCTTAGAGTGCTTTTGGTGATTCTTCTTCGAATTTTCTCATAGATTCCTCGTGGAATACATTTGGGGATCCCTCATGGACTTCCTCCGGGGATTTCTTGTAGAATTCCTCCGGGGTTTCCTTCTGGAATTCCTTCAGTGATTCCTTCTAGAATTCCTTCGGGACTTTTTTTGGAATTCTTTCAGGGTTCCTCTTGGAATTCTTCCAGTGATTCCCCTTAGAATTCCCTCAGGAATTTCTCCTGGAATTCTTTCAGACATTCCATATGGACATTTTTTTGTTGATTTCTCCTAGAAATCCTTTCGGAATTTTTTTTCTCTTAAATTTCCTTGAAAATTCTCACTAGAATTTGGAATTTCCAATTGGAATTCATGCGGAGATTCCACCTAGAATTATTTCAGAGGCTCCTCATGGGATTCCCACAAGAACTCTTTCGGGGATGCTTCCTAAAATGCGGAGATTAATCCCGGAATTCCCCCTCGGATTTCTGCAGGGATTTCTCCTTTAACTTCTTGGGAGATTCCTTCTAGACTCCATTTAAAGATTCCTATTAGAATTCTTTCAAGAATTTCTCCTGGGATTCCTTTGGAGATGCTTCCTAGAATTCTCTCGGGGATTCCTCTTGAAATTCGTTCGGGGATTTCTCCTAGAGTTCGTTTGAGGATTTTTCCTGGAATACCGTCGTGGAATCCTCCTAGAATTCCTTCGGGTTTTCTTTCTGGACTTCCTTTGAGGATTTCTCCTAAAATACCTTCGAGAATTCCTCCTGATATTCCGTTGGAGATTCCTCCGGGGATTTCTCTTGGAAATGTTTCGGTGATTCTTCCTAGAATTACTTCGTGAGTTTTTTCTGGAAATCAATCGGGGATTCCTCTTGGAATTCCTTCAGAGACTCCTCCTTCGGGGGTTCCTTCTAGAATTCCTTCGGTGTGGGGATTTCTCCTGATGGCTTCTTTCTTCGGGGATTTCTCCTGATATTTCGTCGGGGATTCCTTCTGGAATACCTTCGGGATTTCCTCTTGAAATTCTTTAAGTACCCAGGCAGAGGTCAAGTACTAACGAACCAAATGTAACATTGGTTTGTTTGAGATAGGAGGTAAAAGTACTGAAAATAATAGCAAAAAAATGTTCTTGAACCATCTAACCAACAGCAAAATTTGATATTTGGAGATCAATCAAATAGCTCACTGCTATGCAGAAATATCTGGATAAAGTTCGAAAGAGGCAGAGTCTATTCTTATTGCCAAAGGCGGAAACCACTCGATGACACGGCATGAACTGATATGCTTACAGGTGGGGAAAGCACGGCGGAGACAAACATCTTCAACTGACTGTTCGGGAACTCAGATGGACATCCGGAAAGGCAGGTTGTGTCCTTGGACGCTGCTGTTTGCAAAAACTACCGAGGTAGCTCTCCAGCGTAAGAGAAGAAGAATATGCTATCGTGCAATAGTGAACCTCGACGTAAGGAATGCGTTCAATAGCGTGAAATGGACAGCTATGACTAGAGCACTCCTAAGTCTGGGCTTAAGATTCTCGAAAATTGTAGACAATATTCGAGTACTGGTATACGACACAGAGGAGGAGTGAAAGTGCTTGCGAAGTAGGAGAAAGAGTTCCGTAAGGTTCTATCCTGAGTCCGGTGTTGTTGAATTGCACGTACAACGAGGTGTTGCGGTTGAAGTTTCCAGTGGGCAGTGACGATATCACGCTAGAACAAATAGTGAATGGATCCTTGAATGGATCGGAGAGTTGAAGTTTACTGTTATTGTGGACTCTACGTGACCGTGCGACTAACGGCGTCAGTCAGTCCCCTTAAGGTGTATTGTGAGTGCCGCGGAGTGACGGTAAGATTCCCACTCCAGCCGGGCAAAACTTTTCGTCGTGGCTCCCATTTTCATCCTACGAAAAACAAAGGGATGAAGCGTTGTTTGATTTGTTTCTTATTTTTGTATTTTTTGTTAGAAGTGAGCACGCATGAAAACAAAAAGAATGGAATCAATCGGCATAGCATGTTTTCGAATAGGATCAATTTGGGACCGTGAGATTACTTATAATATTCATACCCTATCAAATTGTTAAAATCATCAATGAAGGAAATTGTGATTCAACAGTTATTCGATTTATTTTTCGATCACAGAATGTACCTACAATTTGATTATTTTAAATCTTAGAGCCTGGGCAATCGAAGAACAGCTGCCATCACTGCCCTCTGGGGGTCAGCATCGAGGCTAATGGAAAAGACAAACTCGCTGGCCGCAATCGAATTTACGATCAACGATGGCAGCGCGGTGGCACGGTGGCGGTCAAGAGGCCACATAGTAGCTTGATGGCAGCGGCGGCGGCGTCGGCGGCAGCAGCAGTTTCAGTAAACGGCAAAAACAGAGAGCAAACCGACTAATTGTGGTTGATTGATCACTAAATTTAATTTAATGGCTTCGCGGACGTTCGCGCGTAAATAGATAAGTGCACTACCGCCAACCAACCAGCCAGCCAGCCAGCCTCAGAGAGCGGCACAAATGGAACTGGGTTCCGTTCCGTCCGCTCTGGGTCTTTTCCTTTCTCCTTCGCTACCCTAAGTGGACGACACGCGGCACCAGCACAGCACCATCATCACCCGGTTAGTAGTAGGCCGGCTTGGCAAACAAGCGACTCTCACGCGATTGGTCGGTTCCTCTTCCTGTGTGAACCGGAGCTAGGAGGAAAGTGGCCGATTTGCGGGTGAGGACTGGCACTGCAACCGGACGGCGGCGTGGCGTCATCGCCGCGTCGGGCGAAGGTGGAGGAGCAATTTTCGACGAAAATGTCAGTTATTAATTGCAGATTCGCATATTGCCTCGGGAAACAAGTCTGCGGCTTGGTGGTGAGTTTAGTCAATTTTTCAATCAGTAATCACTCTCGGACACGGGGTGATGAAACATTATTGATGGGGCAGCGCAGTGTTCCTCCTGCTGGGTTGATGGTGTCATTGACAAGGTGAATTAATTTTTGATTTGTTTCATCCGACTTGTTTTGCGAGAAATATTCGTCACGGAATTTAATTTGATTATTATGCTACCTGAATGTTGCGAAATACGTCTACAATAGCATTGGGCAAGTTTGGCTGAGACATCGATTTTTGTGACTCGATTCAAATCGGACCAGCAGAATCGATTCACCGATTTAATCGAATGCTTTGAATCGATGTTTTCACATCGATTCGATATTATAAAATTTTGCAAACCCATGAAATGATCCGTTTGCATCATGGACTACAAGTTGGAGTATTTGTCTAAATAAATTTAATATCAAAAATTGATATTGTTCATCGAACCATCTCTGGAGAAATTCCTGGTTGAATGCGTGGAGGAAATCCTAAAGAAATTCCTGAAAGTATTTCTGCAGGAATACTTGAAGGAAACCCTGAAGAAATCCCTGGATACATTTCAGGAGAATTTCCTGGAGGACTTCCTGGAGAACTTTTTCGATGAATGCCCAGAGCATATGTCTCAGCCAAGGGCTGAAAGTCTATTAAATAAAGACAAATCAATCAATCAATCAACCAGAGCATATTCTGGAAGAAATATCGAAGAAATCCCTGGATAAACTCCTGAAGGATTCTCTATAGGAAATCTGAGAGGAATCCCTGGAGAAGAAACATCTTGAGGAATTCCTGGATTTTCGAGAAATTTCTGGGAAAATGCTTGGAAGAACTTCTGGACAACTTTTTGGAAAAATCGCTGGAGGAATCCCTGAAGAAATGTTTGGAGGTACCTCAGGAGGAATGCCTGGAGGATCTTCTAGACAAATTCCTAGCGGAATCCCAAGTGGAACTCCAGCTGGAGAAATCCCTAGAGGAAAAATTCCATGAAGGAACCCCTGAATGAATCCCTGGAGGAATCTCAGAAGGAGTTATTTATGGTGGAATTTCTGGAGGAATCGTCGAAAAAAAATTCTGGAGGAATGTCTGGAAGAAATCCCGGTGGAATCCCTGGAAATATTCCTAGAGGATTTCCTGAATAAATTCCAAAAAGAATTTCTGAAGGAATCCATGGATTTCCTGTAGAAATTCCTGGAGGAATTGCTATAGGAATTTCCGAAGGAATTCCTGGGGGAATTCCTGGATCGTTTTGTGGAGGAATTCTTGGAGGAATTTCAAAAGAAGAAATATCTGGGGTGATCCCTGGAGACATTCTTGATGGAATTCCCGCAAAAGCTTATGGAGGAATGGCTGGATGAAATCCTGGAGGAATGCCTGGTGGAATACCTGGAAGAATACCTGGAATAATCCCTGGTTGAATTCCGGGAGCGATTCCTGGGGGAATTTCTGAAGGAACCTCTGGAGGATACCTCAAGAAATCCTTGAAGGAATTTCTAGAAGAATCTCAGAAGGAATTCATACAGGAATCACTGGAAAAATTCTTGGAATAATTCGTGGATAAACTGCGGGAATAATTCCTGGGGAAATTTCTGAAGGATTTTTTGGAGAAATTTCTGGAGAAATTGCTGTAGGTATTGTGGAGGTATTCCTTAAGGACTTCCTGAAGGCTTAGAGCAATCTCAAGAGGAATTCCTGAAGGAGTGCCTTGAGGAACCCCTGGAGAAATTCTTGGAGACCTATCTGTAGGAATTCCTGGAGGAATCCCTGTTTAGGCCTCTCCACTTTTTCAAAAAGTTCTCTGATTCTCAAGTCCAACCCCATATTTTGATTGGCACCCTAAAAGAAGTAACTGGTCAAAATTTCAGCCAAATCCATTGAAATTAGGAGGTGCATCAAATAAATTAAGTGTTTTTCGACTATTTTCAAACTTGAACCAATCATAACTGCATTAACTTGTCAAAATTAATTCTTTCAGCACAAATTAAACACACAAGACTCCTCCAGGAACTCCTCCTAAAACTGCTTCGATAGTTCTTCAAGGAAATCATCCAGGGATTCACCATGCAATGTATAAGTAGTATGATGAAACGTTCAGGAAGAATTCCTGTACGAATCTCTGGAGGAATTTCTAGAGGAATCTCTAGAGGAATTCCCGGACGAATCCTAAAAACTTTTAGAGGAATCCATGCAGGAATTTCCAGAGGAATTCTGGAGGAATTTCTGGAAGAACCCCTAATAAAATTCTTGGAGGAATCCCAGGAAGAATTCCGGAAGAAATCCAAGGATCAATTTCTGAGGGAATTTTAGGAGGAGTTTCTGAAGAAATCCCAGAAGGAAGTACTGAAGAAATCACTGAAATTCCAGAGGAAATCCTGAAGGAATCCAGTTAGCAGAGGAACTTTTAGAACAATTCCTGAAGCAATACCTGAAGAAACCCACGAGGAAGCTTGCTAGCAATCCCAAGAGGAATTCTTAAGGGAATCTCTAAACAGTTCCTGGAGGAATTCTTAGATTAATTCTTGGAGAAGTTTCTGGAAGATTTCCAAGTGGAATTCTTGAAGGAATTCCAAGAAGGGCTCTCGGAGGCAGATTCAAAATAATCCTGGAAGTTGTTCCCGTAGGAATCACAGAAGGAATTCCCAGGAATCTAGGAGAAATACTGCAGAAATACTTCGAATAATTCCAAATGGAATTATTGGAGCAATCTCCAGCTGAATTCTAGATTAAGGTACGGTATGTCCACGCATCCTTCCACCCCTGTAGATTCTAGAAATGTTTCGACACAAAATGAAATAAAATGTAGAAGTCGAGGCATTTCCAAGAATCATCTCTGCGGTAAATACTGCGCAGTAGGCCTGGCCGCTTTGACGCTTGTGTCGTATTCCTAATATGTCACAAGCTTCAATATTGACAAGAAAAATAGTCGGGAGTAATCTAACCCGAATATTTTCCAGGATGCTTTCTTGTACTGGCTGCATATGTATTAGATTAGATTAGATTAGATTCTGAACTTATTTTTAGGATTTTTTTGGCTTTTCAGTCCGATTGTGAGATCAAAAACAACCTTATGTTCTCTTACTCCGACGTTTCGATCCATATCGGATTTTTCTCAAGATCCGATACGAAGCGTCGGAGTATGATAACATAAGGTTATTTTTGATCTCACAATCGGACTGAAAAGCTAAAAAATCCTAAAAATACACCAAGAACAGTCGAAATCAATTAGCATAATTCTGAACCATGAATAAATTTCAGTGAACATTTGAATTTACCACTGCCCTTATTAAAAGTTTGTTCAAAAAAAGTTGCACACCAAATGAAAACTATTAAGGTTTAGTGTTGCCAATAGTAATAAAATTGTAAGAAAGGAATTTATGATTTTTGCTTGACAATTTAATTTGATACAAAAGTTCTCATGTAGATTTTTACAATAAAATTAAAATGTTTGGCAACACTTTCGTCAACCTTAATGTTTACATAGGTAGAATTTCAATTAAAATAAAGATTATAATATATACATAAATTTTAAACTTTAGCAATTTATTGTTATCCATTCCAATAAATCCATAATTGGTAAACTGGCAACACTGTCATATTATTATTTTTACATAGTTTTCTATTCCCTTTGGTCTAAATCAGCCCAAATCACCTTTAAATTGCATCGAATAATGTTTTCTAAGCGAAACTTGTAAATTGGACTTATTTTATATATTAGAGAAAAACTGGTTTCAAGCTTAAATCGCTGTATCTCTGGAATGGCCAAAAAGACCTCGGGGAGTTAAGTTTTTTCGATAGGAAAATGTCTGATAAACACGATGGAATCAAAATTTTTGAAATCAAAACATACTCATTTGACGAAAAATCGATTTGAAATTTTAAAATTGAAAATAACATATTCGGCAACACTGTATCGAGAAAATAATATTTTTCCTGGATGCCTCCAACAATTTTGTTCAAAAAAGCCGAAAGTCACAAATGTGTATATGTTATAGTTTCAAAGCTATAAATTAAGAAAAGGAAGGGAAAACTTGGATTTTTCTTGTATTGACAAAAACGAGGGGTGCTGCCACGGACCGAGGGGTGATCCGATCGGCACCAAAATTTGGATTTTTTCTTCCTCCATTTAAACACACATTCCAACAAAATTTGGTCAAAATCCGTGATGGTCGATAACACGCGGTGTGTACACTTGGTGTGGATTTGGATACAGTCGAACCTCCATGAGTCGATGTTCTTTGACTCGATATCGACTCATGGAGGTAATTTTTTCCATACTAAAAAATAATTTCTGGGTTACTGTGATGGTCCCCCCAAAAAGCTTTCCAAAGGATTCTTGTTCCACTTCTCGATATTTCCTTGAGTCGATGGTTCCTTCAATATCGACTCATGGAGGTTTTACTGTATTATGAGCCATCGTTACTAAGGCCTGTATCGGAAATTAACTATAAACTTTCAAAATGCTCTATCTCGAAGCATGGTTGGTCTTTTTATTTCGGCTCTTCGATGAAATCTTCACAATATGGTTGAGTTAAGAACAGATTGAAGAAATTTGGAAAATGTTTAGTATTATTGAAAATATGGATCTAAGAGTACACCACACAAAATAACAATCTGTACAAAAGGCAATTTTTTGAAATCTTTTTAACGTTTCAATAATTTGTAGCGAAAAAAATGTACGGGGAAAAATCTGGAAAATGATGATTATTACTAGCAGTTATGTACACATAACATATCACTCAATACCGACTTTTAAAATTCTTATTTTGGATAGAAACCCCTCAATCATGAAAAAAATGGTCAAACCCGAAAAACACCTACTTTTTGGTCAAACTTTGACGCTCTGTTTTAAATATCTTCAGAGGTTATAAAATTCCGTTCTCTGGTAAACCTACCTCGTCAATAAATTTAAATACATGCCCAATTGAAAAACATGCGAATTTTCAACTTTATGTATTTCTTATTTGCGTAATTGTTCTTTAAAGTCGCATAAAAAAAGAGTTCCTTGAAAAATGGCCATTTTTTTATTTTTAAGAATTGCGCCATTGCGCTAAACCACGGAGGAAATTTTTCTTGATAAAAACAATTTTCCTATATCATGAGCATTCTGGAAAAGAATATATTAGCGCAAAAATAAGAGAAAAAGTTGACTATTTTTCCACAGTTTTCGCTATTTCAAATTTTTAGGGGGTGTCCAAAATTTTAAAAACATATGTCAGGCCAAACATGTCTAAAGGTCCAATCTGCAGAAGAGAGGCTCTCTTTGGTTTTCCCTTTCTTTCATTAATATCTCAGATGTTTATTTGAATTATGATTGTCTCCTTGTATAGAACGATGGTCAAAACAATTGTCTTTTGATTTGTACTGCAAAAGTTGTTGAAAAGTGTATCATTACATTGGAATAATTGAAAGAGAAAGTGAACAAAGAGAGCCTCTCAAATGCAGATAGGACCTATTGAAATGTTTGGCCTGATGTGCAATCTTTGAGATAAAAGTCCAAGATAAATGATTATTTTTTGAAAATCAGAACTGCCATTCTTTATTTTAAAGATTTATATAGTATCCCCGAAAATAAAATTATGTTTATTTCGAATAGATTTTTTTAGGCAGTGGTGAACGTTTATAGTTAATTTTCGATACAGTCCTTATTCTGGAGCTTAGTTGATAAAAACAACCACAGTAACATGAAGTGATTGTGAAGTGAAGATAGATTGTGAATGCGATTATTTATTCAGTGGATAACTGATACTGAGAAAGATTACAAGTGGTAGTCGAAATACTGTAAAAGGATAAGCTGAAAAGGGCGAAATTGAAGAAAAAAAACATTTAAGGTTATTCAAACTTTTGTGAAACTATTTTTTTGAAATCTACATGCGTTTTCATGCAGTCATTAATTGAGCTATAAAGAGTTATGTTACCTAGTCTAACCCACCCAGATCCGTGAACTTCTGTGAAACTCAGAGCCATTCCAAAATACCTTTGAGATATTTCAGGACTATGAAACTTCCTACAACTAAGAACATTCAGCTAAGTTGAAGATATGACGCAGCCACATCTCGAACACAAATCTGAAGGAAAATGTGCGACGCGGCCGAAGATAAGGACTGTAGCCACGAACCGAGAGTTATGGTGAAGAACTGTTGATTCAGTTTTATTATTATTGTTATTAACCCTCGATAAATGAAACAGATATAATCAATACGGTTGGTAATATTGTGTATCCCAAAATAGCAAAATAAGATATTCTTACGGCTGTAGACTCCATGTTGCATGTTGTCCATATTGCAGGACAGTGTTTACGATTCTGAATATGCTGAAGCTAGGTCATAGTCACTGAAAGTATTCTGTTAGCTCCAGTAAGTATAGTAGATTATACAACATAACTCTATATAGAAAAAACAAAAACTTCAATTGCTGTAGATGCTGGATTTCAAACATCATTAGTTTGGATGACCCCAGCCGATCTGATGATGTCCATTGAACATTCAGAAGATTTACTGAACATGATCGATTACTTATGGTAGCTTTGTATAATGAAAGAAGCTACCGTTACACGCATAAACACGGATCTAAACTCTAAGAACAGTTTGGATGACCTAGGGTATCCCAACTGATCTGATACTGCCTTTTGAACTTTCAGAAGACTTACTGGATATGATGGATTACAAATCACAGCTTCGTACAATGAAAGAAGTTACCGTTACACCCGTAGACCTCAAGATCTAAACTCAAGAACAGTTTGGATGGCCTGGGAAATCCCGACTGATTATATGCTGTCTTTTGAACTTTCACAAGACTTACTGGACATGATAGAATACAAATCGCAGCTTTGTATAATGAAAAAAAGTTACTGTTACACCCGCAGACTTCAGAATCTGAACTCAAGAACAGTTTGGATGACCTGGGATATCCCAACTAATCTTATGCTATCTTTTGATCTTTCAGAATACTTACTGGACATTAGGTTGTCCCAAAATTGTACATGGTCGAAAAGCTTGGGGGCTCACCCTGCAAATGGGTGTTAGAAACAAACTTTTGTATGACGGCAACTTTCAGAAATGACGTTTAGAGGTCGCCCCGGCGAGATTTTCGAAAAATTACCATTTTTCGTAATAAATTTCATACCAATATTTTTTACCGTACAAAAATTGGCGATACCCACTATTTTTATATTTTTTACACCTTGATATGGATCCAAACTTCTTGGGAAAAATAATTAACGACATGTTTTGCAGGTAACTTTTTGATACTGAATTTTAGAATTTACTAAAATTTGTCATTTTTTGGTGGATAACTCTAAAACGGATAGAAAAAACGCAATGCTGTCTTCGGCAAAGTTTTTCCTCATAAAATTTCCTATCTTTTTATGGAAATTGTTTTAAATTAGCATAAGGTTCAGATACTTTCTATGATGGGTGAAATGCACAGTATATCAAAAAATTACAAATTTTAGTTAAATTCAAAAATTCAGTATCAAAAAGTTACCAGCAAAACATGTCGTTAGTTATTTTTCCCAAGTAGTTTGGATCCATATCAAGCTGTAAAAAAATATAAAAATAGTGGGTATTGCCAATTTTTGCACTGTAAAAAATATTTGTATGAAATTTATTACGAAATATGGCCATTTTTCAAAAATCTCGCCGGGGCGACCTCTAAACGTCATTTCTGAAAGTTGCCGTCATACAAAAGTTTGTTTCTAACACCCTTAGCTATCATTTGCAGGGTGAGCCCCCAAGCTTTTCGACCATATGCAATTTTGGGACAACCTACTGGACATGATAGAATACAAATCGTAGCTTTGTATAATGTCGTGACACCCATAGACTTCAAGATCTCAAGAACAGTTTGGATGACCTAGGACATACCGGCTTATCTGATATTGTCTTTTGAACTTTCAGAAGACTTACTGGACATGATGGATTACAAATCCCGAGGCTAGGTTATAGTCTCTGATTGTATTCTGTGAGCCTTCTAAGTATAGTAGATTATAGAACAAAACTCTATATAGCCAAAACAGAAACTTTAATTGCTTGTGTACATGCTAGATTCCACACATCATAAGTTTGGATGACTCTAGCCGATCTGATGATGTTCATTGAACACTCAGAAGATTTACTGGACATGATCGATTACATATCGTAGCTTTGTATAATGAAAAAAGTTACCGTTACACCCGTAGACTTGAGGATATAAACTCAAGAATAACTTGAATGACCTTGAATATCCAGAAAAAATATTCTGCATCATATTCTATCCTTTCTATGCTGTTGAGCACCAAAACCACATAAATACGTAGAAAATACTTTATAATAACCCTTGGAAAAAAATCCGGCTTCAAAGGGTTATATGTAATCCTTTATGGCTTTTCTAACACGAACTATCTTCAAGTTATGCTGTGACTACCACGAAACCGATCTCGAACTTTGCTCATAAAATTAATTTTATGGCAGATTTAGCTCGCACTAAAAATAGCCACCGTCAGTAAAGTGTATTAAATCAGCATAACACCCCAGTAATGTCCCACTTTAGCGCTTTTCCATGGCATCCCCACCAGCCGGGTAGGGCTCCGCTAGCTGCCCACCTACTCATTTCAGTTGGTAAGTCCGGTGTGTCCTTTCCACATCGAACGAAAAAATGAAGCGGGAAACCGCGCCGGGGCTTCGCCGAGATCGCGAACAATGCAAGTTAACAATGAAGTGAAAATGAGCCCCGAGGGACCCGAAAGGACACGTCTCCATTCGCTTTCTTGTCTTTGCGTTGCGTTGCGATGAGATGCTTGGTTGGTTGGTTAGTGCGCTTCTGCAGCCGCCCCACGCGACGATACTTGTTCGCAATAATACACACAATACGCGGCGCCCGGCCGCTCTATAATGGTAAAAGTGTAGAGTAGATATAGGTAACCGAACAGAACCGAGCCTGGGCGAAGGCGGAAGGAAATGTCCCCGAGCTCTTTTTACGCCGGCTTTAATCAGGATCTTATTTTCATGCTCAAGTGGAGAACTTTTTTCTCCGCTGCTCACTTCTACGGTTCCTTCCTGCTTCCGGTGCGATGCAGTGCGGTGGTGGGGGTGTAGTGGCGAGTTCCTGCTACTGCTATAAATAATTATTTCTTTTCTGTACTTTTATTTTCGATAGATTTACTTAGTCAGGGGAATCGGAAGGGATGGGGCCTAGGGTGAATTGAAGGAACTCATCTTCATTACTTCTTAATTAACTTATGTTCTGCAAAGATGCAAATAAGCACAAGTAAAGCAGTATGGATCTTACATACATACATTTATTTGTTCAACATCACATTTAAGACAAGACATAATCAACAATAGTACGCCACAATACTCGGTTTGTGGCTGCCGCTCTCCATCCTCGGTCGCGCCCAATGCTCGCCAGGTCACGCTCCACCTGGTCCGCCCATCGTGCTCTCTGCGCTCCACGCCTTCTTGTGCCAACCGGATCAGTTGCAAACACCAGCTTTGCAGGGTTGTTGTCCGGCATTCTTGCAACAGGCCCTGCCCACCGTATCCTTCCGGCTTTGGCCACCTTCTGGATGCTGGGTTCGCCGTAAAGTGCAGCGAGCTCGTGGTTCATCCTTCTTCGCCACACACCGTTCTCCTGCACACCGCCGAAGATCGTTCTTAGCACGCGTCGCTCGAAAACTCCGAATGCTTGCAGGTCCTCCTCGAGCATGGTCCATGTCTCGTGCCCGTAGAGGATCACCGGTCTTATCAGCGTTTTGTACATGGTGCATTTGGTGCGTGGGTGAATCTTTTTCGACCGCAGTTTCTTCTGGAGCCCGTAGTAGGCCCGACTCCCGCTGATGATGCGCCTCCTAATTTCACGGCTCACGTTGTTGTTAGCCGTCAGTAAGGATCCGAGGTAGACGAATTCCTCCACCACCTCGAAAGTATCCCCGTCTATCGTAACATTACTACCCAGACGGATCCGGTCGTCTTCGGTTCCGGCTACCAGCATGTGCTTTGTTTTTGAGGCATTCACCACCAGTCCGACCTTTGCTGCTTCGCGTTTCAGGCGGGTGTACAGCTCTGCCACCGTTCCAAATGTTCTAGCGATAATGTCCATGTCGTCCGCAAAACACACAAATTGACCGGATTTTGTGAAAATCGTACCCCGGCTGTTGCCCCGGCTCGTCGCATCGCACCTTCCAGAGCGATGTTGAAGAGTAGGCATGAAAGTCCGTCACCTTGTCGTAGTTCCCGGCGAGATTCGAATGAACTGGATAGTTCACCCGAAACCCTTACGCAGATTTGCACACCGTCCATCGTTGCTTCAATCAGTCTTCAGCCAGCTTCCCAGGAGAGCCGTTTTCGTTCATGATTATCCATAGCTCTGCGCGGTCGATACTGTCGTATGCCGCTTTGAAGTCGATGAACAGGTGATGCGTTGGGACCTGGTATTTACGGCATTTCTGGAGGATTTGCCGTACGGTGAAGATCTGGTCCGTTGTCGACCGGCCGTCAATGAAGCCGGCTTGATAACTTCCCACGAACTCATTCGTTTGCGGTGACAGACGACGGAAGATGATCTGGGGCAGCACTTTGTAGGCAGCATTCAAAATAGTGATCGCCCTGAAGTTCTCACAGTCCAAATGGTCGCCTTTCTTGTGAATGGGGCAGATTACCCCTTCCTTCCACTCCTCCGGTAGCTGTTCGGTTTCCCAGATCCTGACTATCAGCCGATGCAGACAGGTGGCCAACTTTTCTGGGCCCATTTTGATGAGTTCAGCTGCGATACCATCTTTACCAGCTGCTTTGTTGATTTTGAGCTGGTGAATGGCATCCTAAACATCTCTCAGCGTGGGAGTTGGATCATTTCCGTCCTCTGCTGCACTGGCGTCGTCGTTTCCTCCGCTGCCGTGGGCTCCCGTGTCTACGTTCTCCACGCCATTCAGGTGCTGATCAAAGTGCTGCTTCCACCTTTCGATCACCTCACGTCCGTTCGTCTAGACGCCTCCGTCTTTATCCCTGCATATTTCGGCTCGCGGCACGAAGCCGTTGCGAGATGCGTTGAGCCTCTGATAGAACTTCCGTGTTTCTTGGGAACGGCACAGCAGTTCCATTTCTTCACACTCCGCTTCTTCCAGGCGGCGCTTTTTCTCCCGAAAGAGGTGGGTCTGCTGTTTCCGCTT
Source organism: Aedes albopictus (assembly GCF_035046485.1). Taxonomy (NCBI): domain Eukaryota; kingdom Metazoa; phylum Arthropoda; class Insecta; order Diptera; family Culicidae; genus Aedes; species Aedes albopictus. Next base: position 371,977,785 of record NC_085138.1, on the reverse strand, counting down.
CTGTTTGTAACGTTCCACGTTCTGTCGGGTCCCTTGCTGCAGCATTACTGCCCTCGCTGCGTTCTTCTCCTCCAAAACCGTTCTGCACTCTTCGTCGAACCATTCGTTCCGTCGATTTCGTTCCACGTACCCGATGGTGCGCTCGGCTGCGTCGTTGATGGCTGCTTTCACTGTACTCCAGCAGTCCTCTAGAGGGGCCTCATCGAGCTCGCCCACATCTGGCAACGCGGCCTCGAGATTCTGCGCGTATGCTGAGGCGGTATCCGGTTGCTTCAGTGGCTCTAGGTTGTACCGTGGCGATCGCCGGTACCGTACAATGTTGATGACGGAGAGTTTTGGGCGCAGTTTGACCATCACCAGATGGTGGTCGGAGTCGATGTTGGCGCCACGATAGGTCCTGACGTCGATAGTGTCGGAGAAGTGCCGTCCGTCAATCAGAACGTGGTCGATTTGAGATTCCGTCTGCTGTGGTGATCTCCAGGTGTAACGATAAGGGAGGCTGTGTTGGAAAAAGGTGCTACGTATGGCCATATTTTTGGAGGCGGCGAAATCAATGAGTCGTAGGCCGTTTTCGTTCGTTTGCTGGTGGGCGCTGAACTTACCTATCGTCGGTCTGAATTCCTCCTCCTGGCCCTCCTGAGCGTTCAAATCTCCTATGATGATCTTGACGTCGTGGCTTGGGCAGCGATCGTACTCGCGTTCGAGCTGCGCGTAAAATGCGTCCTTGTCATCATCAGTGCTACCGGAGTGTGGGCTGTGCACGTTTATTATGCTGAAAATGAAGAATCGGCCCTTGATCCTCAACCTGCACATTCTTTCGTCAATCGACCACCAACCGATCACGCGCCTTTGCATATCACCCATCACGATGAAAGCTGTTCCCAGCTCGCGTGTTTGTTGCCACAGCTCTGGTAGATGGTATGATTACCTCTAAACGTTCGTACCGTTGATCCTGTCTAACACGCCCCTAACATAAGACGCTGTTTTGAGCCGGTCCTCTTGGAGAACAGATTTGTTGTCAGAAAAACATATGAGCCTTAATCTCGGACAACTGACAACTTCCAGAATTAGCTACATGGGCCTACCCCAATGCTCATGTTTAAGTCCCTTCCCGAGCAGAGGAGAATATCAAGTTAATAACTACGAAATCACATAACCTGTTTTGTTTTGTTTTATTATTATTAAATCATCAAGGCATAGCTTTTCCATAATAAATTTTGTTGGACAATCTCATTCTGTTATAATCAAGCTATTGATATACATTAACTAAATTACATTTAAATAACATGTTTTGTTGAAGTACATGTTTAGTTATTGTTGTACTATTGATCAACTTATCAACAATAATACAACAGTAACAAATTTTGAAATCACAGTAACAATTCGACGATTACGATCTGTCCCTTTGTGTTGTTCCGTCCATCAGAAGGAAATTTCTGAACTACTCCTTCAAAGAATTCCTTAAATAATTTTCGAATAAGCACTTGGAAGTTCTGGAGGAACCTTTCGATAAATCCCTGGAAAAGTCTTCAAGAGAACTCCTGGCGCAATTTTCATAGAAATTCCGAAGGTAATTCTCTGAGCAATTATTAAAATTCTTGGCCGAATCTTTTGAAAAACTCCTGGAAAATCATTCGGAAAAAACTCCTGGTGAAATCCTCGAAGAAATTTTCAGAGAAATCTCAAGATGAACTTCAGGACTAATGATCACAGGAAATTCTAAAGAAATCCTTGAAGGGATTCTATGCAGGAATCTGGAAGAATTTCTAGAAGAGTCTTTAAAAATCAATGAAAGATTCCGTCGAAGAACGCTCGGAGAAATTTCTGGAATATTTGTTATGTAATTTATGGAAAAGTTTATGACGAAATCTGTCGAAGAATTTCTGGAAGAATTTTATGACAAAGCCACTTGATAAACACAAAAGGAGTTTTTGACGGAATCCTTAGAGAAATAGAGGAATTTTAGAAAAAATATTGCAAAAATATCTGGTGAAAGTCCTGTAGGAATCTTCAGAGGAAGTTCAGGAGAAATTATAGCAAAATTTTTGGAAGAATTCTTGTAAAATCCAGGAGGAATATTCGACATAATTCTTGAATCCAGGGAAAATCGTAGGGTTTAAAACAAAGTTTCCAGAAAAGTTGTAATAATCTGTACAATATTTCCAATAACCCAAAATTTTCTGCAAAACTGTTGAGCATTCTAAAAATTCTTCAGTTTCTATGCTGAAAAAAAAAACAAAAGTCACAAATTGCTATCGACGATCAGACTTTTTCATATACACGTGTTAATTTCAAAACCGTGCTCCGAAAACAATTAAAGTAGAACAGTTTATGAATTACAGGTGGAAATCGAAGCTCGTCGTATTTGATAATATAGAAATTACTAAAGTTCGATTATCTTGCGACTTCAAAATATTAGAATAAATTTAAAGCTGTATTAATATTCTTTGATCATTTGAAAATATTTCTTACGTCAGAGTGATGAACCTCATGTTATTGACGGGTTTGTGAGACAAAGCGAATAATTTTATATAATAAGTATTATAACTTATTTAGTAACGAGTTTGATATCATAGCAAATTCAGCTCTCCGATTACTATCAATAACATATTAATATCAAAATGTGTTATTGAAATATTTTCCGAATTCACTGTTATTAAGTTGTTATTGAAACTAACTAAACAAGTTATTGAAATGGTTTTCCAGGAACATTTTTTAGTTATGGAATTTGTTATTTTGCCGCTTATGACAGACAAGTTTATAACATAATATGTTATGGTAATAACTTTAAAATAATCGATTTTATTATTCAGTTATTTTGCCCAAATAACACAGCTCCTTATGCTGTTGTTATTCCCTTCTGCTCGGGTTGCTTTATAATTTTTACGTGAAAGACATTGATAGTTGCTAGATAGAAGGACAATGCACACTAAGACAACTTGCAGATGATGCTGTGGTTTCTCTAAAAGGCCGACATGCAGAAATGTTGCAAAGACCATTGCAAAATTCTCTAAATAATCTGTCAATCTGGGCAAGAGATTTGGGGATCGAGTTTGCTCCGCAAAAAACTCAATTGGTTGAGTTTTCTAGAAAGCGGAACCCAGCCCAACTGAAGCTCAATCTTTTGGGAATAGAAATCGACCAGTCTTTGACTTCGAAATACTTTGGGGTCTGGTTTGATTAAAAAAAAACACTTGGGGTACCCAAATTAAAAATTTGGTGCGAAAATGTCAACAAAGGATCAATTTTCAAAGCACAATTACCGGAACATGGTGGGGTGCTCACCCGGACGACCTCATAAAACTTTACAAAACGACTATTCTCTCTGTTATTGATTTCTGCTTCCACTCAGCACCAAACTGCCACCTAATAAAGCTGGAACGAATTCAATGTCGTTGTTTGCGTATTGCCCTCGGTTGCATCCACTCAACGCATAATGCGAGCCTAGAGGTCCTGGCAGGGGTGAAAACTCTCCAGAACCGCTTCTGGGAACTCTCGCTAAGGTTACTTATAAAGTGTGGAGTGAGCAACACACTCGTTATTGGAAACTTCGAAGAAATGTCAGTTTCTGAAGAGATGATCAAGCCGAGTGAGTGATGTGATCGTTGGGGTGGCTTTAACGTTGTTTTTAATGTGATACCAACCGTGTTTCGACTTGGTCTTTCCGTAGTATATCATTGAAGTACCGTTCTTGCAGCTGAATATGCAGTTCTGTTGATATTTTGTGTTTTAGTGCTTGATTTAAGGCATTGCTTTATTGATTAAAGCTGTGGATGCGTTCTCATTGTCTATTCGCTTGCTCGGGTGTACGATTGAACAGAAGTAACTCACGTGTTCGTTCCCGTTATCTCTTCGCGTATTGACAGTACTCACATCAGCTCACAACACAACGATCATCTGGTCAAGCACCATGGCGACTACTAAGAATCGGCTGAAGTCGAGCTCCCGCTTGTCAACATTGGATGGTTTGCTCCAGAGAGTTTTGCAGCTTTGCGAGAAAGAATGTTCCATGGTTAGCTCTAAATTTCAGGATACCGTCTGATCTACTTGATAGAGATCAATATAAACGCTTACGTAACAATGTAACTACGCTGATAAATCAAGCTAAATCCGATTATATTTCACGCTCTTCTGAATCATCTCATTCAAATAATGTTCTTTGGAAAAAGCTAAAAGATATAAATGTTAGCAAATCAAGTGCTGGTTTGCATTTTAATGATTCTTGTGATGAAATTAACGATTATTTTGCGTCTAATTTTACCTTTGACGATTGTTTCCCCAGATTACCCCCTCCTAATGAAAACGGGTTCAGATTTACAACTACGAACGAGTTTGAAATTCATAAAATGATCGATACCGTTACCTCCAATGCTATTGGTCCAGATGGTGTGCCTTTGAAATTCATCAAATTGATTTTACCATTTGTCATTACACCATATATTCAATACAATAATACCATATATTCAATACAATATCCCCGGGCATGGAAATTTGCTAAAATTTTACCAATTAGAAAGAAAGCTAGGGGCTGTGACTTGGGAAATTTAAGGCCGATAAGTATTCTGAGCGCGTTATCTAAAGTTTTCGAAAAAATATTGAAAAATCAGATGCTGGAGTTCTCAAATAGTCACAACCTGTTAACTGGTGTTCAATCTGGCTTCCGTGCTGGTCATAATACAACGTGTGCTCTTTTAAAGGTTCATGATGATATTCATAAATCGATTGACAGAAGAGGTGTTGCCTTTTTGTTATTAATTGATTTCACAAAAGCATTTGACAGCGTATCGCATTCTAGATTGCTTCGAAAACTTTCAGATCAGTTCAATTTTTCAAGTCATGCCGTATACCTTCTACAATCATATCTAACGAATCGCTCTCAGCAAGTCGCAGTTGATGGAAATGTATCTAGTTTTATTCAAATCATCTCAGGAGTTCCCCAAGGATCGGTTTTAGGACCCCTGTTATTTACCCTTTTTATTAATGATCTACCATCTGTGTTACAATATTGTAGTATTCACATGTTCGCTGACGATGTCCAAATTTATTTGCGCTCCTGTAGTATTTCTCCATCAGAAATGGCTCAGCTTATTAATACAGATTTATCGAACATCTTCAACTGGTCGTGTAACAATATGCTACCAATTAATGCCTCTAAAACTAAAATAATGTACATTTCAAGATCTCGTCAGCCTCGGATCCTTCCCGTCATTTCATTGGGAGGCGTATCTCTTACTTACGTGAACAAAGCTTCGAATCTAGGCGTTATTTTTCAGGACGATCTAGAATGGGATGCGCACATAAATGCTCAATGTGGGAAAATTTACGGCGCTTTGAAACATCTTAAGCTTTCTGCTAACATGGTTTCCTCTGACATCAAGTTGAAATTGTTTAAATCTCTTATCTTACCGCATTTCTTGTATGGTATTGAGCTACTACTTAATGCCTCAGCTCGAGCTCTCGACAAAATGAGAGTTGCCCTTAATTATTGCGTCAGATGGGTCTTTAGTTTATCAAGGTTCACTAGTGTTTCACAAATCCAGTACAAACTGTTAGGTTGTAGTTTCCACAATTTCATCAAACTTCGTTCATGTATAACTCTCCTTAAAATAATCAAATCATCGTCACCGTTATATCTTTTCAATAAATTGCATCTATTTCGAAGTACGCGGATATGTAATTTCGTTCTTCCACAGTATACTACATCTCATTATGGAGATACCTTTTTCGTTCGCGGCGTTGTTTCTTGGAACCAATTACCACTGGAAATCAGATCTATTGATAACTTTAGCAGGTTCCGTTCAGAGTGCACAGTTTTTCAACAGAGGGAATTAGTTTTAAAATAGGTAAATATCTTCAATGTACATGATCATGAGTTCAGAAACTGTAATGTAGTCATAAGTTTTTTTTTGTACCATCAAATGAATTCTCTTTGCAATAATTTAAAAGGTGTTGCCTTACATTGCAAATATGTCAATAAATAAAAAAAAATGCTCAGTTTGAACACTTTTGACTCGAGAATCTATCATTTTTACATGTCATTTGATATAAGCCTCTCAGTTTATAATCCTCCTCGTGTACACTTCATTAATAACAGTTCCTCTGTTAAATACAAACTGTCCATGAAGCAAGCTATTCATAGAGTACCAGATCAACTTCGATGTATATCTATTCCCCGCATTTTCAACGAAAAGTACCAAAATAAAATGTCAATTCCAGTAAGAGATTCTTTACTGATGGGTCTCGTATGAATGCATCCACTGGCTTCGGTGTCTTCAATGAAAACTCCACCGCCTTCCGCAAGCTTCAGGAACCTTGCTCGGGTTTTTGTAGCTGAGCTGGCAGCAATCGACTTCGCCTTGGGGATGATCTCAAACATGCCCACACACCATTTCTTCATCTTCTCGGATAGTCTTAGTTCTATTAAGGCACTCCGGTCGATGAAACCTGTAAGATTACCTTTGTATGGGTCCCCTCACATTGCTCAATTTATGGCAATGAGAAGGCGGACACTCTCTCGCAAAGATGGGCGCACAGGAAGGTGAGATCTATGATAGAAGAATTTCACATGATTAATTTTTGCATTTAGTACGTCAGAGTTCTCTTCAAAGTTGGCAACGTGATTGGCGAGATGGCCAACTGGGACGGTGGTTACATTCCATTATTCCTAATGTTTCTTTGGGAGCGTGGCATTACGCGTGATGTCAAGACTCATGTCCAACCATTACTCGCTAGGCGCACATTGGCATAACGGGTGGCCACTAAATAACGGGAATGCTTTCAGCAACTGATTAAAAACAATAGAAGCGTCCATAGAGTAAACATTTTTTAGACAAAACCATCGTCTATCTATCCACAAAGTCAGCGTATTTTTTATTTTGTGTCAACTTATTCTGTTCTGCAGAAAACGACATTGAAACAGGAAGCACTACCAAAACGCCTTGGACGGCTCTACTGATTGCTCAAAACAACCGTAAAAAAAGTTAATAGTAAACCATTATAAAACTAGAACCCGCCCGGTTTTGATGAATTCCACATTTCGGCATCCCAAGAAACAGATCCTGAAGGAAATAGAGGAAAACTAGCAAAACCAATAAGCATGATATCATTTCACATAATAAAATCTTCTTTTGTGACATGGGCTGGATAAATCAATAGAATGCCTTGTTGAATTACAAATATTTACATCAAATCACATTTACACATTGAACAACATGTAAATGGTTCGTTATAAAAAAAATAGCACAAAAAAAGTTCAACAATGAACCGCAGTGCACAAATTACATCGACACGTTTTGGTGATACAGAAAACTAACATTTTTTGGAAATTTCTATAAATGTCATTTACGGGAAAAGGCTACAACCAAAGCAAAAAAAAAAACAAGTCAGTATCCCCATTTTTTCTTATTACTGTTTGAGTGTGTAGATGCTAAAGGTAGCTGAGAAACCATTTATTTTGACCAACGATTTCACAGGCGCAGAAAATGCGTGAAAGTAAACTCTGAAAAGTCGTACAAAGCAGTTGCTCCAACATCACTGCAAAAAAATACTGTACAAATTACTACGTTCAACTTTCTTAAATTTTATATTTTCCATGGACGTACATTGTTAAACCTTTATGATAGTTAAATTCAGATTGCCATTTTTAAAGGTCATATATTTTTAAGAGCACATTCAAAGCATTCCCGTTATTTAGTGGCCACCCGTTAGAATAAACCTCGCCCTCGACAATATTTGTACTAAATGCGGTTCTGGTTATGATGACATCGACCACGCAGTTTGGCAATACACGGATAATGACGCCTCCAGAGCACTACTGTTGGATACCCTTGAGGCCCGAGATAGACAACCCTTTGTTCCAGTAAGAGATGTGTTGGGAACCCGCGATCTAATCTATATGCGGTCCATTTATGAGTTTCTTTGCATGATATAAGCTTCTGTTTTTTTTTTCGCTTCAGTTTTTTTTCTTTGTTTTGTCTTTTTTGTGTTATATGTTCCTGGCCATCTGGCCAGACGAAACCCCGTGACAAGCCCATGCCAACACCAGGGGCGGCGCCAAAAGCCAAGATACCTCCCGGATGTGCTACAGGGAACCCTGAAACCATATCCTCACCAAGCCTTTCCTTAAAATTTTGTGACCCACTAATCTCGAGCAGACACGAGTACCCTGGTCTCCTCCCACTACTAACCTTGAGTACCTAAGAAAGTCAGAAAATTGTATGTAAATGAATACAAAGAATGAATTTCGGCTCCGTAAAGCGTTACACGCGATTGAGCCATAAATAAATGAACGATACAAAAAAAGTGCCCATCAGGGTTGGTTACCCAATCTTCCCTAAGGTTGCTCGCAGCCCGGCCGGTGCCACGCGGAGTTAGGGATAGGCTTAGGCTACATCCCTGGTGCAAATAATATCGGATGGATACATCTCAATCTTAGATCTACATTCGCTGCAGTTTGCCTTTAACCCCTATTCGATGTTAGTAAGGGCCCGGTAACCCAACAGCCTCCGGAACCCCCTAGAAGTCCCAGGAAAAGCTTTCTCAACGGCTTCAGGCTTTCCTGAAAAGCCTCCGAAAACCTAAAAGCTCCTTTGATTTTCTGTAAAGCACCTGAGACCCTCCAAAGTTCCTACCGCGGTTGGTTATCCGATATTCTCTAAAGTTACTCGTATCCCGACCGGTGCCAACTAAGAGGTAGGGACTGGAGTTGGATGGCAAGAAGCTGGACCTGATTGTATAACATTTCGCCGAAAACCATTTCCCGGAATTCCTTTTCACGGTGTAACATTTCGCGGAATGGCATTTGGCGGAATGAACCATTTCGCGGAATGTACCATTTCTCCGAAAACCATTTGGCGGAATGCACCGTTTCGCGGAAAATCGTTAATAAGAGCAAACAATATAATTTATCGAGAGACAACATCATGATGAGATTCAAAATTTAAATCAGCACATGAAAAATTGAATATTTCATATAAAAAAATCATTTTTGTAGCAGTATACTTTGAAAGAACAGCCTATGTATGAAAGAAGGGAAATTCTCTGATAATATTAATTTAGCAGTTATGCCAAAATAAGTATAATGCATACAATTTATGAAAGAACAGTTTGGACCAGATGAAGGAAAAGTTTCGTATTGAACATAACAGCATATCTGTTTTCACGTTTGTTTGAAAGATGGAAAAACCTGTGATAAAAAAAAAGATTTTTTCTAATATCTATTACAACAGTTTGAATTAGTTAGAACATACAAACAATAAATAAAAGAGAAATCTGGTTAAGTTATCACTAAGGAGTGTTACTTGGCTTATGTGTTACGCGGTCACACTGTTTACAAATAGCTTCATTTTGGCATAATTACAATGCTTTCAATCGATAAATGTGAAAGTGTGGAAGCTGATAAGCAGATTCAGTTCCTGAATTATGATTCTGGGTCATTAGGCCGAAGGAGATTACACTGAATGGACGTTGGGCCGAACAATCATTGGGCTGAATAGATGTTAGATCAATAAGATAATAGGCCTCGAAAGATCTAAAGAACATATCTCCCACAGAGTTAGCAATAAGACCGCCAATAGATAACTCCAGTGCAACATGAATGAATAGTTATTGTTTTAAAGAAGGATAAATCTCTAACGTCAGCAGCCTGACCACCAAAAAAAACTCAACAGCAGTGTTCCCACAGACAAACAGGCGTCTCACTCTATTCACTTCCCATCGTTTCCCTTTTTAACGGATTATTCAAATATTCTGTAGTTCGCAAATCGATTGCTCATGGTGCTTGCATCATTTTTACTCCTATTTGACGTTTGCTAACTACCGCCATCTACCCAGTGGGTTTGCGAACCACAGCGTAATTAGCATTGGGCGATTATGTTTTCGTGATGATGATTTTTATCGCATTTTTTTCCAAGTGATACGTCTGTTGTCTGTGGTGTTACTCTAAAGATCAGCTCATTTTTTTTTTTTTTTACTTATTCGTTTATTTGGAAGGCTCGGGCGCCACATGGGCATAACTGAGCCGAAATCTTTTGTTTTTACATTGATTTTACATTTTACAATTTATTACTGCCTTAAGACTTTGTTAGTTTGGGAAGCCGAAGTACTCGCGGCTGTTTCGAGGTTAAGGATTGAAAAAAAAAAACTAAATTATTTGCTAACTTATACTAAAAACATTGATGGGACAAATTGTCCATATCTGTAACGGAACCAAAAAGAAAGGACTTTATTGGTAGACAACGACAAGAAGAGGACAAACGGAAAGCTCATTTTTGACAAAATGAAAAATCTCAGTTTGCCAACATTTTTAACTGTAAACTTGAAAGAACAGCCTATTATCAAAAGAAAGTCAAATCTCCTATAGAGATATCAATTTGATCACCACATGAACAGCCTTTGATGAGAAGAAGGTAAATGATGAAAAATTTTACAATTCAGTCGCCAAACAACAACGTTACTGGAAAGAATAGACTTATTTTAAGGAAATCAAAAACTCTGAAAGAGTTAGCAATATAAGCGCTTGAAAGTACAACTTATGTGACAACGATGGCTTGTTGGTCATTGCGTCTCATGTCTATTTGGCCGCATTTCCATTCGACATAAAGACATTCGGCCGAATGGCTTTTGGCCTGACGTTCAGAACTCTCAAGAACAGCCTACGAATCAAAGAAGGTAAATTTTTGTTCAGAATAGTAACAGATTTAACATCAATTAGTACAATAGTAGAACTGAGGTGATTATGATTGCACATGAATCGGTGATGGAGCTAGTAAAGTTTAGCAGAGAAAATAATGTACTACATATTGCATTATATTTGCAAAGTAATAAATTCCGCGAAATGGTCTTCCGCGAAACAGTACATTCCGCGAAAAGTCGTTCCGCGAAATGGTATTCGGCGAAATGGTGCATTCCGCGAAATGTTACACCGCGAAAAAAAGATCCGCGAAATGGTTTTCGGTAAAATGGTATACAACCGAAGGACCTTACAAGAGGTCTGAATCGCGTTGCCAGCCTTTAACGTGTCACCTTCATCGATATGTATCTGGAGTTGGAAATTGGATGGGGTTTCCTAAGGCGCTTTTCTTGGAGAAACTGTGTTTATGTATACAGCTGAACTGTGATCACGAGATGGTTGTATACCATTTCACCGAAAACCATTTCGCAGAATTTTTTTTCGCGGTGTAACATTTCGCGGAATGAACCATTTCGCCGAATACCATTTCGCGGAATGACTTTTCGCGGAATGTACTGTTTCGCGGAATACCATTTCGCGGAATTTATATTTTGCGTATAATTATTTTCTCTGCTAAACTTTAGTCGCCCCTTCACCGATTCATACGCAATCATAATCACCATAGCTCTGTGATTATAGTTTAATGCTACATATGATACTTTTCTGGAAAAAATATTTGCCTTCTTTAAGCTAGGCTGTTCTTAAGAATTCTGAATGTCAGGCCAAAGGGCATTAGGCCGACTGTCATTAGATCGAAATAAGTGGAAATAAAAGCGAATGGACATTAGGCATAATGACCAACAAGCCATCGTTGTCACACAAATAGATTGAACTTTCAAGCATTTATGTTGCTAGCAACATCAGAATTTTTTTCCTTCTTTAAAATATGACTGTTCTATCCAGTAACGTTGTTGTTTGGCGAACGAATAGCTAAATGTTTCATCATTTACCTTCTTTTTATCAAAGGCTGTTCATGTATTGTGCAGTTTTCGGCGAACAAATTGATAACTTCATAGAATATTTTACCTTCTTTCGATAATAGGCTGTTCTTTCAATTTACACTGTTGAACTTTTTGGCTGGCAATCATACGTCTAACTTCATCTGAGTGAGTTTTTTGGAAGCTAGGCTGTTAATCCTACTGTCCTTACCCTTCTTTAAACCAAGAGCTGTTCTTTCGAGTTGTATTGTTATTTTATTTACTGGCGGTCTCACTGATAACTGCGTATGGGAATTGTTCTTCTTCTTTAAATAAGCTGTCATTTCAAATATCACTTGCTAGTGAGCAAACTGATATCTATATCTGAGATTCTTTTTTTCTTTTTAAGAATAGGTTGTTTATTTATAAGTTGCAGTGCTACAGTGCTGTTTGGTGACCCAGTACCTAACTAATTCTTCTAAGATTCTTTTCTTCTAACTATAAGCAGATCTTTCAAGGCCTATTATCCATTTGGTCTAACATCTATTTACCCCAATGATTATTCGATCTTATGTCCATTCAGCCTAATGTCTTCCGGCCTAATGAACCAGCTTCATAATTCTGGATCTGAACCTGCTACTCAGCCTCCACACTTTCACCCTGAACTTTTTGTTGGTATAAGAACTGCTAAATTTATATTATCAGAGAATTTCCCTTCTTTAATAAATAGGCTGTTCTTTCAAAGTTTACTGCAACAAAAATTGCAAAATTGATATCACAGATAAGCAGACGTCACACGCTAATAATCCCAATTTAACTGCTAATTTGAAACTTTGATAGTTGGCTAACTGACCACTCGTGACACTCATATCAGTTTTGCTTGGGTTTGACGTTCACACCCTACCGCAACCTAGTTCATGGTTGGAGAAATTCAGTAGTTTCAGTGTTGAGCGTTTATGTGTCCGCGACTCGAAAGTGTTGAAAGTGTAACGTTTGTGTCTGTGTTGATGAGAAACATTTCATTTTACACTTGTTGATTAGTATTTTCAATCTTATCATGATGTTGTCGCTCGATCAGTTAAAATTTTCTCTCTTATTAACGATTTTCCGCGAAACGGTACATTCCGCCAAATGGTTTTCGGCGAAACGGTGCATTCCGCGAAATGGTACATTCCGCCAAATGTCATTCCTCGAAATGTTACACCGCGAAAAGGAATTCCGCGAAATGGTTTTCGGCGAAATGTTATACAATCTCACGAGATTACTACGGATGTCCTAATTCGTCCTTATCTATGTTACTGATACTGCAGCAAACGACAGAAAGATAAAGCGGATAACCCACATCGACACCCCTGTACCGTTTGGTCCAGAATTTTGTTCGTATGTTGCACATTATAGAAAGGAAAAACTGTTAAACTGTTAAAGAATCTTCCTTTTGGATTCTCTGAAGAAATTCTCAAGGGACGAAATGTATGTTGGATTTTAAACTTAAGTTAAACCTTGCGGGAAATCCCTATCACGAATGGTCTGTATACTGTAGAATTGAATTCATATTAGTAGTTGAGTAGTTGAGAGCTCCGACAGATCAAAGGTGACGTAATCTGGTCGGTGAAATATAATTGGTGAATTTGAATGTGTTTTCGTGTTCTATGATCAGAGATGATGGTTCATTGGGGTGGTTTACTTGGGAACTCATCATGTATATGAACTATTAGAAACGAACCAGCCAAGGGCTGAAAGTCTCTCAAATAAAGATAAATCAATCAATCAAATCAATGTATATGAACTAATCTTCCAACAAATCCTTGGGGCAAAGTTCTTTGAAAAATTCAAAGAGGAGGTCATGGAAAAAGTCATGGAGGAATTGTTGAAGAATCCCTTAGAGGATTACCCGGAAGAATACGTGGAGGAATTTCTTATGGATTTTTTGCAGAAATTCCAGGAGGAAACCTTTGAAAATTATTGGAAAAAATCTCTAGAGGAATTCCTTGGAGGAATTACCATAGGAATCGTTAGAGTATTTTTTTGTAGGAATCATCGGAAGCCTTTCTTAAGAAATCCTTGGAGAAGTAGCTGAAAAATTCTCCAACCACAATTTGTAGAGGAACTCTAAGAGAAATCTCTTTAAGAACTTTTGGAGAAATATTTGAATATTTGACTGGACGATCATCAGTAAGAATTCACGTAGGAATCGTTGAGAAAACTCTCGGAGAGATCTCTGGAAGAATTCCTAGTGAGCTCCCTAGAAGACCTTCAAGAGGAATATTTTTAATATCTCTAGAAATATTCCCTGAAAGTACTCCGTAGCCATCCATAATAAACATTCAACCTGTAAGACATGTACAAAATCCTGTAAACAATTGTAAACGCCGCAGTTCAATTACATAAAATATTTTCTACTTGAGAGCCAAGGACTTCTCGACAACTTCGCTGGTGAGTGATGATCCGAACTTCCTAGGACAGCAGAATAATGAGATTTAACATATCAAATAGCTCGTAGTAGTGAAATTGTGCATACAATTTTACACCATTCGAGAATTTCAAGAATCATGAACAACTTTGCTGAACATACGAACTGTGCAGGTGATCAGGATCATGAAACATTTAAAATTACCCATTATCATCACGTAATGGTGGAGTTGCTTACCTCATTTTCCACCTTCCAAAGTCATAAGTTTTCTGTACAAATTTGATGAAGACATGAGCTTTTTTGGTAGTTCATATAATAAAGGATATCAACAATTGTGTATTTTCTAAACACAATGGCGCCAAACAGCGGCTAATTTACGCACTAAACACTACCAAAAAATATTGATTTATTTACACATTGCATTTTAAAAATTATTACTGAGTTTGTTATAATGTTGATGTAATGATGATCAAATCACATATTCATTTATTGTAACTGACTTTGTTAGAACCTTGAAATATTACAAACTAGTTTTCGTACCGATTCCAACAAATATATTTAAATATAGCATACCTTGATATAGATATCAACCGTTAATATAATTATGTTATGTTTTTGTTATGCCTTTCTGATCGGGCGTACACCCCTAAAAGTCTACGTAGTTTATGAACAAGCCCTAATCATGGATGAACCCAAACCATTGGACAGACACTTTTACATTGTAACGAAACCTACGGACCTGAAATGTCCTTCGCCGGTCTTCTGTAGAACAGCAACCAACACTGACAAACAACAACCGCCAGAAGGCTCATCTTTCCTCGTCGGCGCTCTGGAAAAAATAATAAACGATTAATTTACATAAAACATTCACAGCAATGAAAAATCAATTAATAGTAATAAAAACAATAACGACGACGATGAAGAGGAACGACGAGTCGAATCCGCCTTTGCCTCCGCCGCACCGCGCACCGAGCACCGGTGACGACTGATGTTGATGATGATGGAAAAAGTTCGCTCTTCTGCCTCTGTCTGTCTGTCTTCTGTTTTCGTTTGTTGGAGGGTCTCCTCTGCCTGCTGGCTGGCTGCTTCATTACCATAATTATCACTCCTATGCGAGATTTAAATATTTATTATGTTTTTCCCGGTTTTGGATTGGCATTCGGCGTTCGGCGGATTTAAAACCGAGCCATAAGCAACATCTCCCAACGAGCAGCAATGGCAATGGCTTGGTTTGGCTTGGCTTGGGGCTTTCTTTCCGCGAAGTTTACCGTCCTCCATCCCACCCCATCCGTCCGCCACTTCATGATGTCCGCAGTCTCGCTGGTCGTTTGGTGCGCCGAGGGGGGTTCCGATCCGGACTCCGGTGCCGTTTTTCTGTGGCTTTTGGGGAAGGTTCGAGTTGAGCTCTCTTTTTCTCGAGTGGACGGACGGCCGCCGAATTATTCGGGCGTTTTGCATTTCGGGTGCGGATTTTCGTAAACGTTGCTGTTGTTGATTCCAAGCAAGCAGCCTCAGCGAGTTGTTGGACCATAACAATAACGGATGGAGTGTTTTGATGGAATCATTGGAGACTGTTCAATATTTCTTTCTTTATTGATTGGAGCCAAAACGCAAATGGGAATCGATTTGAATTTTGTCATCTAAATAATGTGCGGTGCGGTGGGTATAACGGAAACTATCATGTATGGCGATAATGCGCCGTCGTGGTGAAAGGCGGAATAAAGTTGGGTTTTTTATTAGAATTTCTTTTGTTGTGTCGAAGAGTATCAGCTAATGCAAATCAGCTTGATACATGTTCATCTTTCGTGCTGTTCACAGATGATTCAAATATGTTTTTCGCTGTATAGTTCAGCGACCACGTTGTCCATTCTTCGATTTGAACGTGTTATATTCCTCATATAGTTAAGGATCGTTCTGAAAATCTTTTCCAACACAACAAAGATCCAAAGTATACGGGTTCGACACCTCGAAACACTCCTCTCCCATCTATCATAACACTAATCCAGAGGCCTTTCAGTCTTTGCAAGGGCATTAGCATTAAGCAAGACGCACAAATTCGTACGCGGTACAGGGCTACAAAATGGTGAGTCGACAAAGAGCGTCCAAGTCCAACTTAGCTCTGGTTCCCACAAGTTCCTACTTCATGCTTCCACGGATCAAGCGATGACAAAGACCGCCAGCTAAGAGTTGTGTTCAGGGCACAACTGTCCTTCAGACTTCAGCTAGATTGTGGAGGTACGTCCCGGGCGTCTGTTCACCAAGGAAGGACGGCTCAAAAAACGTCTGTTCTGGCATCCAGAAACGCTGTATCGCGTCAGCTATATCTAAGGCGGCAGCTCCACCACGGTGTATAGGGGACCTTGGGCCTAGGCCCGTGCACAGAAGTGGCGCCAAGGTAGGGGTTTTCCCGATTGTATGAGCCCCCCCCCCCCCCCCCCTTTGTGCACGGGCTTGTATGTTCCCGAAATTCTAAAAACGTTACAGTAACCGAAAACGAAAGATTACGAACTGATTTATCGGCAACGACTTTCAGCGCGAAAACAGCGGAACGCAAAATCCTGAAAAAAATGCGCGAGAACGGAGAGCTGTTTGCAGAGTTTTGTGGTAACAATGGCATATCTAGCGACTAGATAGAGGATTGCTCTTTTCTCATCGACTAGTGCACAAAATGGCATGGGTTTCCCGTGATGGCGTCACGGAAAATCAAATCGATCAAATCTGCATCAGCCGGAAATGGAGACGGAGTCTTCTTGATGTGCGGAACAAATGAAGTGCCGACATTACGACCTCCTCTCCTCTCCTCTTCTTGACGTAACGTCCTCACTGGGACAAAGCCTGCTTCTCAGCAGTGTTCAATGAGCACTTCCACAGTTTTTAACTGAGAGCTTCCTCTGCCAATGACCATTTTGCATGTGTATATCGTGTGGCAGGCACGAAGATACTCTATGCCCAAGGAAGTCAAGGAAATTTCCTTTACGAAAAGATCCTGGACCGACCGGGAATCGAACCCGTCACCCTCAGCATGGTCATGCTGAATACCCTTGCGTTTACCGCCTCGGTTATATGGGCCGACATTGCGACCATTATCTCCTAATCGGCGAGAACCTGATGTACATTGCGAGGATGCATCGACAGGAGGAGAAAATCGGGCGCCGGTTCGACACACGCCGACTGGAAGACGCTGCGGTGAAAAGGTCCTTCGTCGAGGAGCTGGAGAACTGCGCTGTGGATTCCGGAAGATAGAAGCGTAGAAGATCAATGGAGCGCCATGGCCGCCGGCCAGAATAGTTTGGATGAACTACGCACCCGGAGAAAGCAGTGGCTCACAGATGATACCTGGAGGAAGATAGAGGAGCGAAGGAACGCCAAAGCCGCGATAGAGCGAGCGAATATACGAGGAACCAAAGCCGTAGCCCGTCAGCGCTATTCGGATCTCGTGAAGGAAGTGAAACGCTCATGTAGACGGCACAAAAGAGCGTGAGTGGATTTCCTAGCCGACAAAGGCGAGAAAGCCGCAAATACTGGCGACCTTCGTCTCCTCTACGATGTCTTACGCAACCTTAGACGGACTAAGATAAAGACACGTGAAAGACACGTATGAACAGCTATTGCCCGACCAGACTGACAAGCTGAAACGCTGGTTCAAGCACTTCGGAAACCCTCTTCGAGTGTCGAACACACCATCTACATCCTAGGCTCCGTATAAACTTGGAGCAAATCAATGAATTCCTAGAGACTCTCAACCTAGCGTTCACTGATTACGAAAAAGCTTCCAACCTTCTCAATATCAAAAATATGTGGGGAGCTATCAGACACTCAGGCTCAAGGGTGTCCCTGAGAAAATCATCAGTACGGGGCATTTCGTGCAGAGTACTGCACCTAGTTGTCTTGTCCGATCCATTCCAAGTCGTCGCAGGAGTGAGGCAAGGATGTATACTATCACTACTAGTACTGTTCCTCATTTGTAATCAACGATATCCAGGCAGTTTCGATTGATCGTGACACAAATCGTAAGTTCCTGTGTGCAGCCTATAACCATGGAGCACCTTGATGTCTTCAAACAGGCTGTTGATGTTGTTCTCTTAGCTCAAGGGCGCTCTGATATGCAGAGCAAGCTCGATGGTTATTTTTTTAGTATTACATCATTATAATTTACGATAAAACTTTATTGATTCAGTTTTATCGTAAATATAATGATGTATAATGATCCTTGCCACAACACTCGATTCATGGGTACAGTCCTGCATCCTCGGACGCGTCCCACATTTACCAGATCGTTCTGCACCTGGTACGCAAGGATGGGAACACTCACTTGCAAAGAGTTACATTCACTTGTTGTTTCGACAGCTCAGAAGCCTGCAATCAAGAAACGATGTATGGACGACTTTTGCCTTGTGATTTTGTCTAAAAGTTTTCCGAATAGAGTAGGGGTCGCACACGCATACCGAAGTCGTGAGGGAGCTGCAAAGGCAACTCTCCACGAGGTGAATGCCCAGCCAACCACATATCGTAAATCATTGTGTGGAAAAAATCGTATATTTTCATATATTGAATCAGAATTGTATAATAATATGTATATTTGTTGACAATGATTGCGTAAAATCGCATTTCATGCCAAACGAAATTTAAATTGCGATTTTGTTTCATATAGTCGTCTCCGATCATAAAAGGTGCGAGATACTATCGGTAGGATCGCACAGAATCGGATAGAATCGTGAAAAAAACATACATTCTTAGTGTCAAGCTGCAAGTTCGCTAGCATCGTATATATGATTTCTTTGAATCGTTGAAATCGTCGCTTCACATCGTATATGAATCAGCTAAATCGAGCTTGCTACCTAAAGGTATGATGAAAATCGGTGAAATCGTATACAACTATAACAATGTTGTATATTGATCGTTTGCGTCACACTGGCGTCGTATACCAAGTGAATGAAATCGTGAAAATCGTATATTCCTTTTTACAGTCGCATATGATTGTTACTGCACTTTAAATAGTTGAATCTTAATCTCGGAAATCGTAAATGTTTTTGTTTACATATTTGTATGATGGAGAAAAAGAAAAAAATGTATTCTTCACATTAGTACTAAATTCCAATCCAAAGTGATTGAAAACGGACAGAGGGAACGGCGATGAACTCTTTTGAGAAGGATTGGCGAGATCGCCGAGGGGCTGGTGTACCTTACAGCATGCAAGCTGCAGTAGGTTCAACAGGAGGAGTACAAGGTGGCGTATCGCCGGCCGAGGAAACGCAGATGACCGGTGCAGACCTTACGCGGGTGCTGAACCGCAACAGGAGGAGGCTACCAAAGGGTAGAAGCCAGAGGTGTCAGAGAAAAAAAGTAGTATATTCCAAGAGTTCAAATTAGAATTGCATTATCTTAGCGTGCATGATAAATATATGTAACTGTGCTCATAGAAGGCTAACGCTCGACAATCTATAACGCACTGTAACGCCTACTTGCACAGTGACGTCATTATATCTTTCTCTCCTTCGGCGTCGGCCCATACCTAAGTAAACATTGCCCTCAAAATTTTGAGGGCAATTTTAACATTTTGCCGGGGCCCGTGACGCAATTGGTCACACGTTTGTTTCATAAGCAGATGGTCATGGGTTCGATCCCAGCCCCGACACTTTCGTCAGTGGCTCTTTTCCCCTGATAGCAGCTGGCACTGACCCTCTTCAGAGCCTATGGCTCAAATAGACCCGAATGCTTGGACATCGGCGAACGGCAACACATAACACAGCGTAACAAAAAATAACTTTTTGTCTGTCTCAAGAGCAAACTTATGTGTCTCCGAAGGATTTTGGGCCGCTGAATCCGAATCCGGGCTCAGATTTGCTCTAACACGTCACAATTTTGAGCTATACCTCAATTTATAGAGCAAAATATGCGATTTTGGGCTTTTTTGACTGCAAGCCATTAAGCAAGAAAATATTTTTTTTAAGCAATCAAAAGGTCAATTGGTCAATTAACATCTAAATTAACGACTCATGCAAAATACTTCGTTTTACCAAATCGAATTTGATAGTTTTAAGCGATTTATGTTAGGTACGATGTTTCCCATACAAGTCACCCTTCAAAAGTTGCATGCAAGTTTTCATACTAACATAAAATGCTCAAATCTATCAAATATGATTAGGTAAAACGGTAAACGATATATTTTGCATGAGTAGATGTTAATTGACCAATTAACCTTTTGATTACTTAAAAAAAATATTGCCTTGCTTAATGGCTTGCAGTAAAAAAAGCCCAAAATCGCATATTTTGCCCCATAAATTGAGGTATAGCTCAAAATTGTGACGTGTTAGAGCAAATCTGAGCCCGGATTCGGATTCAGCGGCCCAAAATCCTTCGGAGACACATAAGTTTGCTCTTGAGACAAAAAATCGTTGCGCTGTGATGATGAACCCCCAATCGGACTGGAAACAGAATAGAGGTAATAAACTATAGAGGAAGAATGTCGCTGACGTCGCTGCCGCAACATCCCTTGCTGGCGGAGATAGGCCGGGCTATAACTGTCAAAGCGAAAAAGTATGCAGTTTGACAGATAGATACCCGACATGTTTGTGAGCGAGAACAAAGGGAACAGCAGCGCCATTCGTCCTCTAAAGTATATTAACTCTATTGGAAACAGGAACAACTAACAGTCATACATCTTCTTCTTATTTCTGGCGAGCCGACACCCTTCGGCATCAGCTCTAGTTTAACGTCCGCCTATTTCTGGTACTAAGCCTAAACACGGACGGTCAGGGAGACATCCACACACACCTGACACCCTACATATCGAACCCATCAACACATGGGCCGGGACCTACGGCTTTACTTCCTATCCGAGGGAAGGCGTGATCAGATATTTTTGTCTCAGAAATACCGACGGCGTCGACTAGGATTGAACCTAGACCGACTGGGGTGAGAGGCAACCACGCTTACCACTACACCACCGACGCCGCTCAGTCATACATCAACATCGTCGTGCTCATCATTCTACCATGATAGGATAGAAAAGGAAAGCAGCGGAACGGCAACTAGTTTGATGTAGTACAATACGAATATAATACATTTAGGCGCTGTACAAAGTGTAAGTACAGCTTCCAATTGGAATCGCTCACGCAGAGCTGTAAATTAGGTTAAGTGATTGAAGAATAATAAACTGTTATCATTTTGTTTGAGAATTTGTGAGGTTATGTTTGTAGTGCAAGCCTCTATGTGCTAGCACGCGCTTGATGGGTGAGGATCTTTCAGTTTAGTGAAGGTTGTTGTGACGGACGGATGTTCGTCTCTGCGCGTTGAAATGCAGAAAAAAAAGTTCGGCTGATGGCGGATCGGCCGAATGGTAAAAAAGTGATCGAACACCACACAAAGATATTGGTAGTTGCCGAACAGCTGAACGAGTTGATCAACTTCACGAGCGGGTGGACTCGGTGGACTGGCCAAGAAGGAGAAAGATCTCCTTAGAGCAGAGTACAACTGACGTGAGCAGGAATGTGCGGTCCACCCAAACGGAATGCTTCCTCTTTACTGGCTACGCGATGATGAGACCATGCAGCTCGCCGGAGCCGCAGCGAAGAGGTCAAACTGCCCTATGGCTTGAGCTGCATGGCCAAAACTTGCCGAGGAGATGGAGACCGCCGGGAAGAGAAAAAAGGAACGGCCAACGTGAGCAACCAGGCTCCCACGTCGGTTACGAAACGCGCATGGTACAGGGAAACCAAACCCCAACCGAACCAAGAGAAGGAGAACCCTTGGGTTACGGTTGGAAAGAAGAAGGAGTTCAGAAACGTGAAACCAGCCCGCAAGCACGAACGGAGTGAAGCCTCGGTGTTCAATACTGAAGCGGAAAGGCACCTCCTAGAAGGCACTAGCTCAGGAGGTATTGGGCGAAAAAGTGTAGGTGAGAGCCCTAACAGAAAAACAGCTATGGCAGATTATGCACTAGTATGGATTCCTGGATAATCTGATATGATTGGTCAAGGCAACGATGGATCGAGTAATCTGCGTAGTTCGAGTATCAGGGACACTCTCGAGACCCTTCGAATCTCGCAGAGGATTACGGCAAGGTGATCTATCAATTTCATCGACGGTGATGAAATACAGGCGGTTGAAGAATTCGTGTACCTCGGCTCACTGGTAACCGCCGACAGCGACACTAGCAGAGAAATTCAGAGACGCATTGTGGCAGGGAATCGAGCTTACTTTGGACTCCGCAGAACTTTACGAACGAATAAAGTTCGCCGTCACACGAAGTAAACTATCAACAAAACGCTGATTAGACCGGTAGTCCTCTATGGGCACGAAGCATGGACCCAACACGCCCTTGGAGTTTTCGAACGGAAAGTGTTGCGTACCATCTACGGCGGAGTGCAGATGGAAGACGGGACTTGGAGAAGGTGAATGAACCACGACACGCGCTGCATCAGTTGCTGAGGGAACCAATCAGCTTCCACACCGCGAAAATCGGGAGGCTACGCTGGGCGAGCCACGTCATCAGGATGTCGGATAGCAACCCGACTGAAATGGTTCACGAAAGTCATCCGACCGGTACAATAAGACGTGGTGCGCAGCGAGCTAGGTGGGTCGATCAAGTGGAGGGCGATCTGCGGACTCTACGCAGAGTGCGGAACTGGAGTCACAAAGTCATGGACCGAGTGGAATTGAGACGGCTCCTATGTACAGTAGAGGCCACCCCGGCCTTAGTCTGATCGGTAAGGTAAGATTAGTCAGAAGAAAGAATATCGAAAATAATATTCAGCGGGAAACCAGGTAGAGGTCCGCTACTTCGTGGACGGCCGTCAACGCGCTAACTGCATGCGGTTGTAGAGAACCTTTGAAATCCTACAAATTCGGGGAAACTGGAGGAACATCGGCCAAAACTGACGAAGATATGTTATGTTATGCGCCGAGCATATAGCTGGAGTAAAATTACTTTGTAGTAAACAAGGTATCGATGAAAGTAGGGATAACTTGTATAACGTATCGATTGAATTAAACTGCTAAGCGAAACATTATACATATCATCAAGCAGCTGTAAAGCTAATTAGTAATTCATTACAAACTTCAATCCACCCCGGCGGTTGAAATGCATCTTGTTCTAAATTGAATTCCCACCATTCGTGTTGAAAGGATCGAACGCTAAGGCACTGACTACCATGCTAGGGGGTAGGGGTTGAAACAGCTGAAACCGTTCTGATCCGGGCCCGCTTGCACGAGCTCAGATGCCGCTGGCTGGCGGGTAGAAGTGATGGAAATGCAAAGCCCTTTCAATAATGGAAATCAATCACTTGACAGGTAGAACAAAAACCCGAACAAATACAACATAGAGAAGAGATCCTAGTCAGCAGCAGCGAGCGATGCGATGCGACCTACCCACTACCTACTGCCGAGTGCCAACCACCATCAGACAACCGGTGGCGGTGATGGTGTGGACAGAGAACAAGGCGGAAACCAAGCGCAACCGAATCGAATTTCTGATTCATTCAACACGAAAATGGAGCCTAGCCCAGCTCACAGCTACCTAGAACACGGCAGAAGCCAACAAACGAAACGAGCGGATCGCAATTGCATCGCAGCCAGGTAAAAACCGACTCATTTCACAGAACCATTATCACCGGTCGTCGGTCGTCTGTCCATGCTGCTGGCTGATGAGATGAGATGGTGCAAACTGAGCCTAGGTGCGGTTTTGTGTGCTGCAGTTGGTTTTTCCTATTTTGCCCCGTTCATGTGCAGCAAATTAGTGGAAAAAAGGGAACGATCCTTCTGGGTACTTGAACAACCTACGTTCCATCCCTAGTCTAGTTGAGCTTCCAGGTAGGGGTTCTTTTCCCATTCTGTGTTCTTTAGCTTCCGATTTGGTTTCGTTCTTTGCTCGACAGCGATCGATTCCATTATTGTCTAATTTTACGGGGTTGCAGTGCTAATGATACTTGATCTCTTTTTCGCTAGGGTTGAATCACTAAAAGGTTGTGAAGAGCACACGCTTCCTTGTGTTGTCGAATTCGTTACCCATCTTCGCATTAAATATAATTAAGATCCTCGAGTGATGAAAGAAGTCTGAATCAACAGCGTTGAAGCTTTGCACTTTATCAATTGTGCACTTCCAGACTAATTTATATTCACTTTCTTCCCAGACTGGTACACAGTGACAGGTTTTCCAAAAAAATGAGTCAAAATCTCATTATGCACTACTCTGAACCAATCGGGTGTCCAGGCTTGTATAAAGTTTAGTTTTGTATTCAATTTATACTATCGTTATGTCAATAGTAGAAGAGCTGGGAGTTCTTTATGAATTCCTCGAAATATTTACTTCAAGATTATTCAATATCACTTCAAGGACTCCTCATGGGACTTCTCCAGGAACATCTCCTCGCGAATTCCTTCATGAACTTCTTGCAGGGTTCCGGTAGTGGTTGTTGCATGCTAGGTTGCAAGGCTTGTTCCCAGAAATGCTTCGGGAATTCCTCCCAAGATTCCTTCGGAAATTCATACAGATACTTCTGCAAGAATTCATCGAAGAATTTCTCAATGAATTGTTCCAACACTTGCTTCAGTGGTTCCATCATGGGTTCCTCCAGAGATTCCATCAAGAATTCCTCCGAGGGATTTTACCAGACATTCCTCCGGGATTTTTTCCTGGAATATCTGCAGAGGTTCCTCCAGTGATTGTTCCAGCTCTTTTTAAGGATAACTTCAGGAATTTCTCCAGAGATCCTTTTAGGAATTTCTGCAGGTGTTCATTTAGAGATTTCTTGAGGGTTTCTAGAATTCTGCTAGAGATTGATCCAATCATTCCATCTGGAGTCGTTCAAAGTATATTGACAATGATTTTTCAATTGACATTATGGATTTCTGTTCATCGATCCTCTCTTTGTGATATTACAGAATGCGTATTGAGTTTTCCAAAGATGTTTTGGTTGAAATGCGTAGAGGACGACTACATCTTCCTATAGAAACGAAAAGAATAATGATTTAGTGTGTGTTTGATCAAGTATCAGCAAAAAAGAGAATCAACCAAGGCAAATCGATCAAGTCAGTTGGGCCATAATGAAAAATCATTATTGAATCTGCAGAAATTTCTTCGAAGAAACCCTTTCTGAAAATTCTACCAGAGGTAATTCAGAAAATAATCAAGTAATTCCTGCTAAATTTTCTACAAAACGTTCAATGCATCCAGAAATAACTGCAGTGCAGAAGTGCAGACATGGATTTCTTTTCAGTTTTTTTTTAGATATTACTACAGAATATCTTCCCAGAGTTCGCTTACATGATATTACTTTCGAGATTCCTCCTGGGGTTCTTCAAAAATTCCTTCAGTTATTTATCCAAGAATTCCTCCTGGGTTTCCCTCAGGAATTCCTCCAGAAATCGTTTAGAGATTTCCTTAGGAAATCCTCTTGGGGATCTTCCAGAATTCCTCCAGGGAATCCTTCAGGAAATGCAACAGGGATTCCTCCAGAAGTTCCTCCACGAACTCTTTTGGGGTTTCTTCAGAATTTTTTCAAGACTTTCTTCTGCGATTTCTTCATTATCTCCTCTTGAGATTTATTCTGGAATTCCTCCTGTGATTTCTTCAGGAATACTTTCTGGAATTCCTTATGGGATTCCTCCAAGAAATCCTCCAAAGATTCCTTCGGCAAGGAATCTTCCAGGAAAACTCCAGGAATTCCTCCAGGTTATTGTCCTAGGGATTGCTCCAGGAATTTCTGCCAAGATTTCTCCGGGAATTCCAGCAGGGCTTCTCCCAGGAATTCCGGCAGAGTTTCTACCGGTATAAAGATCCTCTAGTTATACCTTCGGGAACTCCTCCTTCGTAAGTAACGACCACTGAACAACCTATGTCAAATCTGGGCCCATAAATCGCATGATGGTTGCTCAATAAACATTCCGAAAAGATTGACTTTACCATGTCTAGGTAAAACTTGAAAATATATATACATATCTACAGAAATACAAACACTTAAAAACACTATTCATTTTTTTATAACTTTTGAACGTATTTCATCATTACCATATATGGAATAAATGAATGAATAGAAAAAGAAAGAAAAAGTTCCTTCAGAGATTACTCCGGAGATAACTGCAGGGTTTACTCTTAGATTTTCTCCAGGAATATCTCCACACACTTAAAACAGAATGCCGAGATCGGCTGTGCGGATCTCGGTTAAAGTTCATTTGCTGAAATCTCGGTAAAACGCTTGACGTTTAATGTTTGATGATAGCGGCACCCATGAGTGCTGCTATGAATAAACTCGACTTTTTGCTGATATCTCAGTTAAATTGCGATTGCCGAGCGCTCGGCTGTGCGGATCTCGGAAAAGAATGAAAATTAGCCGAGCTCAACTGAGTGTGCAGGACTTCATGCTGGCATTTTTTCAGGGAATCCTCTGGGCTTTCCTTGAAAGATTCCTCCAGGAATTCCTCTATAGATTCCTCCAGGGATTTCTCTAGGGATTCCATCAAGAACTCCTCCAGGAATTACACCAGAAATTGATCCAGGCATTCTTCTATGATTTTTTTTTTCAAGAATTCCTACAGAAATTACACAAGAAATTCCTTCAGGCAATCCACCAGGATTTTATCCAGGAATTTATTCAGCGATTCCTTAACTTTTCAGGACGCACGCCATCAAGCTGCTGAAACTGCACCGCGCTCGCGCTGTATACAACGAGCGAGGTTTTTTGGTAGTGTTGTACTTTTTACAACGGCGCGCGTCCTGAAGGGTTAAGTATCTCCTCTAGGTAATCATTCAGGATAGATTCCTTTAGAAATTTTACCTGGCATTCCTTCAGGAATGCTTCTTTGAGTTATTCCAGGAATTCCAGTGGGAATTCTTCCAAGGATTCATCCAATATTATTATTTGGTTTGATTGGCTTTCACCGATAAAAGCCAATCAAACCAAATAATAGTAAAGGTCCACGGTGATTATCTTCAACCGATATTCATCCAATATTTCCTTCGAGATTCCTCCAGATATTCCAAAATATCTTCCAATAATTTCTCTAGAGATTTATCCAGGAATTCTTTCAGGAATTTCTCCAGGTATTCGTGCTGGAATTCCACCACGGATTCTTCTAAGAATTCATCCAGGAGTTTCTCCAGAAAAACCTCTAGGAATAACTATAGGAATGCATCTGGGTATTTCCCCAGAAATTTCTCCAGGAATTCCTCCAGAGATTCCTTCCAGAATTCTGATGGAGTACATCCAGGAATTCTTCATTCCATGGATTCCTCCAGGAATTCCTCGGGGAATTCAACCACGAATTCCTTCGAAAATTCATCCATGGTTGTCCCCAAATAGTTCTTCCAGAGAATCCTCCAGGGACATCTCCAAGATTTTTTTCAGGAAACCCTCCAGGCATTACTGCAGGAATTTCTTCGGAATTTTTTTTTCCTGACATTCCTCTTAGAATTCATATAAGGATTTCTACAGGAGTGCATCCAGAGATTTCTCCAGGAGTTCTGCCAGAGATTCCCCCAGGAGTTTGTTTTAGGGATTTCTCTTTGGAATTTCACCACAGATTTCTTCATAAGTTTCTCCTGGGATTCATCCAAGAGTTCCACCAGAGATTCTTTTAGGAATGCCTCCAAGAATTCATCCAGGAATTTCTCCAGGATTCCAGCGATTCTTCCAGGAATTCATTCAGAAATGCTACCAGGAGCTTCATCAATTCAAGAATTTCTCCAGAAATTCCTCTAGGAATTCATCCAGAAATTCCATCAGGAAGTGATCCAGCAATTGATCCAGGAATTCCTCCTGAAACTTTCATTCATTCATTCATTCAGGAACTCCTTTAGGCATTTCTTCAGGAATTCTTCCAGGGATTCTTTCAGGAGTACCCTCAATTCAAGAATTTCTCCAAGAATTCCTCCAAAAATTTCTCTAGGAGTTCCTCCAAAAGTTCTGCCATTGATGTTGTTCCTGGAGAAGGGTTTCTTCCAACAATTGTTTTCGGACTTATTCTTTCAGACATTCCACCAGCGAATCCACATTGATTTGTGTAGAACAGGCAAGCTTTTTTATCGTTTTGTACAAAATACAGCGTCACGTTGCTGAAGAGTAAAATATTGCTTTCAGAATGTAATGTTATCTTATTCAAATTCATCGTGTTGCGTTTAGTTGTAAAAGCTAACAGGTATAAATTTACTAAGGGTGCATGCTTTCCCCCCTATGACCGAAAAGCTGACTACGCCCTTGGTTGGCCTCAAATCTTTTCAAACCAAGTTGAATCATACGACCAAATTTTAGGAAATGTGGCCGACAAAGTTCCCTCATGACGAAGATAACATACCTAGATAAGCTGCGACGATAAACGGGCATCGCTAAGGCCTCCAGTATACAGGGTCAACTATTTTACAAGGAATGAGCTAAAGATCAAACGCCTGTTTGACACTAATGAAAATTCCACAAACAATCAGACGTAACCCTGACGAAATTTCCATCGCCCACGTTTTTCACAATCATTTTAAATCTCCGCCTTTGTTACTTTCACAACCAGAGGCGCCCCCATCGTTTTTGTTCGCGTTTGACGTTTCATACTAGCGCCTACTGTTGATGATATTGCAAAGCTCAGTGCTTCGCGCAATAATATCGATACAATTATCGTCACCAACAGATGCTAGTGTAACTGAGAGACGATTTTTTAAGAAATTTGTTCTAAGTGTTACGTCTGTTTGTCTGTGAAAATTCGATCGAGTCAAACAAAAGCTATGACAATATTCTGCAAAAAAAAACATTCTTACCGAACGCTTCGCTTTCATTAGCGTCTCCGAGCATCTACTCTCTTCTTGATTGCGCTCTCGTATCGAACCACGTAAGAGAATAAATAGCTTTTCGGGAAGCGCTTCCGAGCACGTCACTTCACCTTTTGCTACATTTGTCAAGTGCAACACTAGGTGAGCATTGACCACCTCAATAAAAATGTATTAGGGTCTTGTACAATTTGGGCAGGTGCACCTATTTTGGGCACTTGCCGCTATAACTAAGTCAATTTGAAACCGATTGATTTGAAATTTTGTATAGAGTTCTAACTCTGTACAAACATTCATATCAATCGGTTTAAAATTGACTTAGTTATAGTGGCAAGTGCCCAAAATAGGTACACGTGCCCAAATGGTACAATACCCTATACACTGGTGATTAAGTGAATGATTGTATCATTCCATGTATAATCAAGATGATAACCCGACATAGTTGTTAAACACGTTGTATCATATTTTTTATTTTAGGGCATTCAGTAACTCGCAATAAAATTGCAAACACTGCACTGTATAGATCCTGTATCACTGTATAGAATGTGAAATTCGTCTGCCTTTTATGGGACAAACAGTATTTGAACGGCAAAACGGCAAACATGGAATGTACTCAACCTGCCTTGCTTTTATTCTGATGATCTCTGCTGTGAAAACACAACCTTGGAAATTCGGATTCTGGTATATCTTCTGGAATTCCTTCTGAGGTTTTTCCAAGAGATCTTTATGAGATACTCCAAAAAGTTCCTACTGGGATTCAAATAAAATTCCTTCTGGTTTTCCTTCAGAACTTCGACATGATTTTTGCAGTAGTTTCCTGCAGAGTTAATTTCGGGACTCCCTCGGCATCCATTTCATGATCCCTACAGGAACACTTCACATGATTCCAAGATTCATCCAGGATTCCGGGGTTCCTTCTGGGGTTCCTCCAGGAGGTTCTTCCGGGATTCCACCAGAAGTTTGTTGCGAGATTTCTCTCGAGATTCTTCAAGGAAGTTCTCCCTGAATTCCTTCTGGAACCCCTCTTGGGACTTCAACAGGAACTCCACCCTGCATTTCTCCAAGAATTCCTTCTGGAAATCCACCAGGAATTTCTTTCTGGACTCCTCCACAAATTCCTCGGGCTTCCTTCAGAAATTCCGGAACAATCCCCGGAAATAATGTTTCAAGTAATCCCAAACCTAGAAGTAGCTCCTGAAAGAATTCCGGAAGGAATTTTTAGAGCAATCCAGTGTTCTTTGAGCACTTCCACAGTTATTAATTGAAGGACTTTCTTTGCCTGCCATTGCATGAATAAGTATATTGTGAGGCAAGTACAATGGTACACTATGTCCAGGGAGCCGAGAAAATTTTCCCGACCGGAACGGGAATCGAACCCGCCGTCTCCGGATTGGCGATCCATAGCTTCAATCACTAGGCTAACTAGAGACCTCAAATTTTTGTTTTGGGTGTAACGAAGTTTGATTGTCAAATAATTATTTATATATTTCAATTCATCTATAATAAACTGATATACTACATTTGGACCCAGAGCCTAATGGCTACTCTGGCTAGAACTCTATGGTGTAAATTTCATTGTTTTTGGTTGCTGAAGTTGCTGAGAAAAAGATGATTAAGCTACTAAAGGTACGTTCATAAACCACGTAGACCAAATTTTGGTCATCTCAGAAAACCCACCCCCCTTCTCCCTCGCAGACTTTTGTCCATACTAAAATTCCCCCAAACATTCCACTTGGTTCATGAACAGCCCTTAAAACTTGACCGGATCCTTTGTCTGTTCTATAAATAGAATCATGTGAGACCTTTAATCAACTCATGGCTGAATAAAATCATCAAAATTGGATGTTTGAAAGGTGAACAAAGGATTACAGTTCTATTGCACAGCTTTTAATCAAATGAAGGCTGATTTGCATGAGCTCGGGAAGCGCTTAATTAACATCAAATTGTTACCACGAAGAGACCCTCATATGGGTAAGTATGACTGCTGAACAGTGAGAGTCATAGCTTAATCATGGTTGGCTGAATAACGTGGAAGCATACGATGCTGAATATGATACTCAATTGAAGATTTTCCACCTACTATACATCCCTTTTTCCAGCTTACCTGCAATATTGTAAGTTTAGCCCTAGGGTGTTTTGATTCTGCCTTTAATGGTAATAAAAACCATCTTTAAGAAAATTGTGCGGTTCTTTATTAATCCTTAAAATGGATCTTAAATCTCGAAAAATTCAAATCAAATGGGATTGCACTTATTACCGCATTTTTAAACAAGGCGTGAGAAATGTGAATAGGCGTTGAATACAATTTGCTATAGAAAGTAAAGAAAGGGATATTGTCCTCCCTTATCTATGATGAGGGCTATGGTAGTGAAGGTTAAGGTATAAGTGATTCGCTATGTAATGAAATATTTATTGGTCTTCTGCACAGCTTTTGTTCAAATAAAGGCTGAAGTGCTTAATCAACATAAAACATCTTAATACTAGTTAGTTTAAGTTAAGTTAGGGTTAGGATAAGTTAAAAAAATGTATTTCTGACACGCAGGTAAGAAGTAAAGCCTACAAAAAATCTTAACTGCTACAGCAAATAAAATGTCATATGTTATTAGTTAGTATTGATAATAGCTTAAATTTATTTTACCAAATTAGGATGATAGTGTGTTAAATACACTGAACACCTAGATTAATTTGAAGAATGTAAAAATTGATTGAGATACCAATAACGATTATTAAAAAAAAAACATAAAATTGTAATCTGGTATACGTCTATAGAGCGCCACATGTCGTCATTTGAGATTACATAAAAAAAGGAAAACATATCTATTATTCTAAACTACTTTTAAGGGGGTGGGGAACGGTATCTAGAAATTCAGTCTTCGTAATTTATGGACAAGCACCTAAAAGATAGAAGAGCCGTTATTCTTAGTTGATAATTTCTTTCGAATGGAACTTCATGTTTTAAACTTGGTCGCAAATTAGCAGGGATTAGAGTTTTCAAAATTCGCAGCGATAAATTACTGACACATTCTACCGTGACTTTACAACGTTTTGACCCATTTTTAGTCAATTTTCAATAAGTATGATCTGTTGAACAATTAGTTTTCATTGGGAAAGTATGTTAAGTATGGGAATGAGTAGCGTGACGTTACAACGTTGTAACGTCACGCTACTAATTCCCATTTTTGACATACTTTTCCAATGCAATCTAACTGTTTAGCAGATTAAACTAATTGGAAATTTTACAAGGAATCCGAATATGCAAAAATATATGAGGGTTTACGGTCGAATTTACGAGTTATAGTGGGAAATCTGACAGAAAAGGCGTCAAAACGTTGTAACGTCATGGTAGAAAGTGTCTACTACACTTTTGAGTGTTTCTAAACTAAAAATCTGATCAATATTGAATAAACTATTCGATTAATGGTTATAAATTGCATCAGATATCTTTTAAACTTGAAATAGTCGAAAAGTTTTACTTCATTTAGTGAATTGCAAAAACAAATAGTTAAAAACTATAATTACACTTAAGAAGCTAAAATTGAGCATATTTGTCCAACCACTGTGCACCCCATGCAAAACGATTAAACACCAAAAACCATACTCCAACGCCAACCCCCAACAAAAGCTACCGAGATCGTTGAAAACTAACTTCACTGTAAACACTTGAGCGTTTCAAATTACTCAAAAGTAGTTTGCAGTTGCCAGCTTATCCGTCCCTCCCTGCCAGTCGCAAGTCTCGGATTAAGCACCAGCAGCTGCAACAGCACCAAGTAGCTACCTCTACATCCTGCACCTGAGTGAAGTGTTATCAAACGAATCCGGACGGGATGGCTGCTGGGCTGGGCCATCCTTCTCCGCTCCCCGAATCAAGACCGGGATGGAAAACGAGCAAAAGATGGAAAATTATATGCACACTATTATAACGCAGTTAGCTAGGAGAAGTTACCGGATCTGGCCTAGGGGCAATAATGCAGTCTTAGCTCAGTCTCAGTTGGCCGGAGAAAAAGTTCTTTGTTCACTATTCGCGGCGAGGGTGGAACTGACGCGCTTCGTTGAATATACATAGAAGAAAGTTGTCTGATACATAAAAAAAAGCTTTGGTAGGAAAATGGGAAGAATTAAAGAGTTTCGAATTTAATGACAAAACTCAGTCGATGATTTGTACATTTCTTGAAATGCAGCAAACTAGAATAAATCGTAGCCTGGGCCCGTGGCGTAGTGGCTGCAGGTTCACTTCATGATCATGGGTTCCATCTCTGTGCTGGCACTTGCAATTTTTCGTCAATTGTTCTTCCCCCTGAGCAGGCTTGTCCGCACTGCTTGAAAATTCTGCGCTTTGGATTTACACCATCAATCACATCATAAATTAGAAATCTTTTCATCTTATCAGATAGAAGGATGTTGAAATATCCTAATTGTCATTTCGAACTGTCAAAAAACCGCAAAAAGGGCGACAAGTTGGATTGCGGGAACTATCGCGCGATCACACTACTAAGCGCTGCCTACAAGGTACTCTCCCAAATTTTATGCCGGCGTCTATCACCGATTGCAAGAGAGTTCGTGGGGCTGGATTCATGGGTGAACGCGCTACAACAGACCAAATGTTCGCCATCCGCCAGGTGTTGCAGAAATGCCGCGAATACAACGTGCCCACACATCACTTGTTCATCGATTTCAAATCGGCGTATGATTCAATCGATCTAGAACAGCTATGGCAGATTATGAACGAATACGGATTCCCAGATAAACTGATACGATTGATCAAGGCGATGATGGATCGATTGATGTGCGTAGTTCGAGTATCAGGGACACTCTCGAGTGCCTTCGAATCTCGCAGATGGTTACGGCAAGGTGATGGTCTTTCGTGCTAGCTGTTTAACATTGCTTTAGAGGGTGTAATTAGGAGAGTGGGGATAAACACGAAGCCCGAGGAAAGTCTGATAGCAAATTGAAAACTAATTTTGATGTTGTGATATTGCAAATTTTGATTACTCAGTTTGTTGTCGTTTTGGTCGTTTTAACGGTTAAAACAACATAAACGATAGCAGAAAAAGGTTCCTGTGACAGCAAATTGAAAACCATTCCTGCTATCGATGATAGCAAAATAATAACTGGTTTTGTTATCAGCGCAAGATATTTGAAAAATCGTTTAATGTAGTTTTTCGGTTGATATCAAATCCTAAATTCAATAATACAATTGCACTAATGATATATCCTTAGAATTACTTTACATAGATTACTAAAAGATTTAAAAACTATTGTAACACTAAATATTTACATTAATTTAAAATGACAGCAAACCGAAAGCTAAATTTGAATTCAAATTTAGTAAAGATAAAATGATATCAAAATGTGATATTAATTTGTTGCTTAATACAAATCATGTTTTCGATTTGCTGTAATTTTGTTGTTGGACTTTGCTCGGGAGTCCGTTCAGCTGCTTGGTTTCGCTGATGACATTGATGTTATTGCTCGTAAATTTGAGACGATGGCGGAAACGTACATCCCATTCAGCGTTTGATACCCATACGGTGCAGACGTAAGTTTGGTTTCGCTCTCAAGCAAGAGTCTTTTTTCCCGCGATTTTCCGTCCCAGAGATCATTCTCCTGCGCTTTTCCACCTTTTCGGTGTGGCAGACAAAGTTGAGGTGCTGCGTCAACCAGCAGCAAATCACCATCGTCCCATAGCAGTCGCGACGATGGGTCGCCCCCGCCCGCCGGCGGACCCTGCCTCGCAGCATGCGGCGTCACAAGCAAACGGGCAGCAACTGAGTGGCTCCAAACGGCCACGCCAAGCCGATTCCAACCAGAACGAGTTGAATGCCAGAATTCTGGCGAAGAACAAGTTATCCACCCTGCCGGTGGACAGCATCCAAGCCCTCAAGCCCAAGAAGGTCCCCCCGATCTTTGCCACCACGAAGGAGGTCGCCGCACTCAGACATGAGCTGGCGAAAAAGCAAATCCACCCGCTCTTCAAGATTTGCAGCACCGGGACGAAGATTGTTCCACCACCACCGAGTACCAGGAGGTTGGCAAGTACCTAATGGACAAGCGGGACGAGTTCTACACCCACGACGTGCCCGGAAGCCTCTCAAGGTACTCCTTCGCGGCCAGGAAGAGTACAACCCGGAGACGATCATGCAGGAGCTGAAGGTGCACAAACTGAAGCCTGTGAACGTATTTCCCAACCGGCGTGGGGCAGGCACCACTATCTGGTCTACCTCGAAAAGGGCTCCATAACCATGAAGGAACTCCGAAACGTAAAGGCCCTGTTCATCGTCGGGTGGGACAAGTTCCGCCCGAGAAAACGCCAGGTGACCCAGTGTGGCAATTGCCTCGCCTACGGACATGGCACCAAAAACTGCCACATGCAACCGCGGTGTGGCAAGTGCGCCGGACCACACACAACACAGTCATGTGACTCGATGGAGGAAGGAACGGACCCAAAATGTGCGAACTGTGGAGACAAGCACGAAGGCAACAACCGCGTATGCCCAAAACGTGAGCAATTCCTGGAGATCCGTAGGAAAGCCTCCACGAAGCACCAGCGCGGCCGAGAACGGCCACCACCTCCCCCGGCGACGGAGGAACACTTCCCCCGGCTCCCCTACAAGGTACCGAATCTTCCACCGATCAACGTGAACCGCCATCGCGAGACAAATCAGCCAACCTCTTCCGTCCAGCATCGCCTCGTGGCAGCCGCCACCGCGCCTGAGTGAATCCCTCCACCTGGCTGGGGGCATTTAGGCCAAGACGTCCCAACTGCCCACCCGATGGACGACGGATCTCTCTACCCCCCGGAGGTAGTAACTGGGATCATGCCGGTCAAAACGAAAGCAAATCAACGCTGTCACGATGACGGTTCAATCCTTCCTCGCAAAGTATGGGCCCTGAGGAAGGAATACGAATCGCAAATTGGAACGCTGGAGCGAAAAAACTCGAGCTGGTTACCTTCCTCGACCAGCACAAGATCGACATCGGAGTCGTCACCGAAATCCGGCTCAACCCAGCAACCAACTTTATGCTGCCCAACTACGTCTTGGTCCGACTGCATCGCTAGCACTCAAGTGGTGGCGGTGTGGCAATCTTCATCAGAAAGGGCATCCGGTACAATGTCCTTCCGCACCCACGCACGAGAGTCATCGAAGCCATCGGTGTCCAAATCAGCACCCTCCGAGGGGGCATCAACATCTTCGCCGTCTACGCACCCCGGCAATGCGTGGATAGCAACGGGACATCGGAGCTGTTCACGGAGGATCTGCAGAGGCTGAAAAACCACCAGAACAGCTTCGTGGTGGCCGGCGACCTCAACGCTCGCCACTCCCTGTGGCGAAACCACGTAAGTAATAAAAACGGTAGACTCCTTGCAGATCATGTCAACACAGGCACGTGTGTCCTGCACCACTTCGATGAACCCACGTTCGTCTCTTAGGCGGGAATAACTTCGACGCTGGACGTTTTCCTATCGAATCTGGCCCTATCGAAACCGACAACCCACCAGGACTTGAGCTCGGATCATCCCTCGGTGACATGCGAGCTTGAATGCATCCCAACACCAATCCCAGCGGCGATGAGACGGGACTACCACCGGGTCGACTGGGTGGCTTTCAGCCGCCTGGTGGACTCCAAACTTCCGGAACTACCAACCGTTGAAGCCATCGAACGAAATCTGGACATGTTCGAACAAGCCATCCGTACAACCGAAGACACCTACATCCGCTGGGTGCCGATGGCACACCGATTCGCAGCCATTGACGACCAAACCCGCCAGATCATCCAACAACGCAACGCCGTCCGAAGACAGTTCCAACGGACCGGATGTCTGTTGAAAAAGCAGGGATTTTCTCTCCTCAACAACCACATCAAGAACCGGATGGACGAGATAACCCAACAAACATTTTTGCTGTATAAAAGTGGAACAAACCACTCTTAAGCAAACTTTAGCTTAAGAAACTGCTATTCAGCTAGTTCTGTTACTTGGGAAGGAACAACCAATTCTCGGAAGACATCAGGCGGCTAGATGACCATTCCAGGCCCTTCTGGAAAGTGGCCAAAATTCTGAAGAAACGGCCACAAGCTGTCCCCCCATTGAAGGACGAAGTCGGTGGCCTCTTGGTCTCCTCGTCGGAGAAGGCAAACGCCATCGCCTCCAAGCTGGTAGAAGCGCACAACCTCGGAGCCAACATGCCAAGCCCCCACGAAGAAGCGGTCCGTAGAACCATCAACCAACTCGACGACAACAATGAAGCCCCTTTCGATGGGCAAGTAACCGAAGACGAGGCCAGGTCGGCGAACAAGCGAACCAAAAATATGAAGGCCCCCGGCAACGACGGACTATTCATATTCAAGCTGGTTCTGAAGAAGCTCTCGGGCAAATCGTAAAACGAAGCGTTTTGTGGCTTCGTGGTCGTGCGGCTAAGGTCACCAAGCCTTTAGTCGCAGCGTGCTAAGGAGCGCGGGTTCGATTCCCGCCGCAGCTGTCAGGAAAAGTTTTCGGCTGTGCCACTGGTCGTTGCATGCTAGTCCGTTGTCTAGTGTCGTGCTTCCTTCAAAGAGCAAATAGCTCACTGGAAGCATTGAACGTGTCCGTGTCTTTTTTTTTTTTTTTTAAACTTCCTGGCGGCCATTTTCACCAGGTGCTTTCAACTGAACCACTTCCCAACCAGGTGGAACATGGAGACCAATCACCGACCAATCACTTTGTTGTCGGCAGTCAGCAAAGTGTTCGACCGCCTGATCCTCTGACGTTTAATGGATTACATCGACGAGAGGAACCTCATCGTGCCGGAGCAGGCTGGATTCCGAAGGGGGCACTCCACCGTCCACCAGCTAATGCGTGTGGAGAACATGATCCACCGGAACAAGGCCGTCTCGAAGAACACGGCCATGGTAGTGCTAGACATTGAAAAGGCCTTCGACAACGTCTGGCACGATGACCTCATCCACAAGCTGGGCCAGGCGAAGTTCCCCAGCTACCTAACGAAGATGGTAAGATCATATCTATCAAATAGATCATTCCAGGTATCACTAGCAGGTTCACCGTCCGGAGTCCAAGCTGTCCCAGCAGGCGTTCCGCAAGGGAGCCTCCTCGGTCCGATCCTGTACAATCTGTACACCTCGGACTAGGAAGCAGTCGCCTGGGAGCTGCGGGATGTCCGATGCACTGTATGCGGACGACAGTGCAATAGTGGCTAACGACCGCACCCCGCAGGATTATCGCTCCCGGCTGCAACGAGGGGTCACTGCCTACGTAGACTACCTGTCCAGCTGGAAGATCAAGGTGAACGATGCCAAGACCCAAGCGATCGAGTTTCGGCATCGACCTTCCCCGAAGCTTCACCCTCCGTCGGACTGTTTCATCTTTCATCCGCATCAACGGCCGGCAAATCGACTGGCGGGACGAGGTAGATTATCTGGGCGTCACGATGGACAACAAGCGAATCTACCGTACCCACACCGACAAGCTTCGCAACAAGTGCATCGGGCTCTAAAAATCGCTGTACCCGCTGATTTGCTAGCGGTCCAGACTGTCGAAGCGAAACAAACTGGCAGTTCTGAAGGTCATCAGCGCTGCGCTCTCGGAATACCCGCTCATCCGAGTGTTGGTATCAGGTATCAGAAGGCCGGCTCCAGAGGCACGTTATTCTCCATTTGGGACATTAGTGCCATCGCCAAAATAACAGCCTATTTCATCATCTACCTGAGGGAAAAGGAAGGAAAATGATTTGGATGGGGATAGGGACAGGTAGGGAAATGGGAAAAATAGCCTGGAAGAGGGTACTAACGCACAAGCGTACCACAATAGGTTCAAACAGCGCCCTGAGAAGGGCACTGTAATAACGCACAAAGCGAAAGAGAGCCTATAGCTCTTTACCACAGCGGGTTAAGAACAACAGAATATCCTGAAGATTTAGGTTTCAGAAGTCAGTTTCACTTAATAAGTGTTTACCGAATACTCGGAAACGCAGTTGCGCAAAAACTGGACAGTTACACATCAAATGATACGAAGTTCCATAATCGAATTCACAGCTATCACATGCAAATGAATCAGCTTGCTGAATATTTGCCATGTGATAGCTGAGTCGGCAGTGGCCAGTCAACGCTTTGACCAGCATGCTGCAATTCTGTTTTGACAGATTTGTTAGATACTTTGCCACCCCTAGAGATGGCTCAGTACAATACAATTTTGTTTGACGACATGACTCCAAACTATTCCAGTATTGTTTGTGCTGAGTGGCAGCCCAGGTGTCAATCTGAAGCTTCACCCAACACTTGGATACCGGAATAGCTGGCTCAGGGCCAATGAAGTCATGTGATGCTCCAGTGCGAGCTAACTCATCAGCCAATTCATTTCCAGCGGTGGAAGAATGGCCAGGTACCCATACAAGGTGAACAGCATTTAATGAATTCAACACCTCGATTTGAGTTCGACAAACTAACTTTGACTTTGAGTTGGCCGATGCAAGTACTTTTATAGCAACCTGGCTATCTGAAGGTTATCAAATTTAAAGCTAACACGATATTTCAAACATCAAAAATATGTAACAATTCACAACGAAAGCACACAAAACACATAGCATACACATAAACAAAGAAAATCAAAGGATGAAAAGATTGAACTCTTATCACATGAACATAAAAATATGTAAAACAAACAAAATATTTGAATAAACATGAAGTTAAGTAAAAAAAAAACGTACATCCGACTAAAGAGTGAAGCCAGGTGAATCGGATTAGTCATTAATGTGTCGAAGACAAAGTACATGATGGCAAAGGGCTCCAGGGAGGAATCATCGCGCCCGCCACCCCGAATTTATATCGACGGTGATGAAATCGAGGCGGTTGATGAATTCGTGTACTTGGGCTCACTGGTGACCGCCGACAACGACACCAGCAGAGAAATTCAGAGGCGCATTGTAGCAGGAAATCGTGCTTTCTTTGAACTCCGCAGAACTCTACGATCGAACAAAGTTCGTCGTCACATGAAGTTAACTATCTACAAAACGCTGATTAGAACGGTAGTCCTCTATGAGCACGAAGTATGGACCCTACGTGCAGAGGACCAACGTGCCTTGGAGTTTTCGAACGGAAAGTGTGCAGATGGAAGACGGGACTTGGAGAAAGCGAATGAACCACGAGCTGCATCAGCTGCTGAGAAAACCAACCATCGTCCACACCGCGAAAATCGGGAGGCTACGGTGGGCGGGTCACGTCATCAGGTTGTCGGATAGCAACCCGACTAAAATGGTTCTCGAGAGTCATCCGACCGGTACAAGAAGACGTGGAGCGCAGCAAGCTAGGTGGGTCGACCAAGTGGAGGACGATCTGCGGACCCTACGCAGAGTGCGGAACTGGACAAACAGCCATGGACCGAGTGGAATAGAGACGGCTACTATGTACAGCAGAGGCCACCCCGGCCTTAGCCTGATCGGTAAGGTAAGTAAGTTAAGTTAAAGTATTTATGCTTGGTTTATGAGCTCAATGCGCATTGCAACAATATATGATTCTGATTGAAACTGCAAGTTGTGAAGAAATTAAAGTTTTTGTTTATTGAGGAGATTCCACCTGTTTAGACTCCTGCGTGAAAATTATAGACTGTTTCAGAAATTATAAATACACTAACGATAACCTGCCATTTCAATTTGAGCACATTATCCAAAAAAGTTTCTTATAGCTCTAATAGTAAACATGCCAACGAAGCAAATAATACCAATTTTGTTGATGTTTCTGGTAAAAGTTACAAAATAGGGCTCTGTAAACTAGATGATTAAAATTTGAAGTTGCACAAAGTGGTCAAAAAATGTAGCATAGTAGAAAAGAAAAAAATCTCACAGATGAAATACTTAATTTCCAAACACCATAAAAATGGCTGTATCGATAATAAAAGATATTTCTCGATTGCTTAGAGTAATTTTTACTGGATTATTTGATCAAGAACCACCATTACAAGCCTTCTCAAAACAAAAATTTTTGTTTTAAATTTCTCAACAACACCAGTAGCAACAAACGTTAAGCAAACGAATGTCTTAATTACTGCTTACTGCATTTGTTTTTATGGTATGACAAGCTTTGCCATCTGAAGGATCGAATGAGCTGAAAAAATGAGTCTGTTTAGATTAAATGCGTTCAGGAAAGCTAAGAAACTGTGTGGTAGTTCTTATGTTCCGTAGAAAACCTTAAAAAATGAGAAACTTGATCTCCGAAAAAATGTTGTGGAAATGCCTTTATCGATTTTTCCCAAACTTTTATCAAGGCATTCCTTAGACAACTTGTTGAGAAAGCGAATGTGATAAAAAATTAGATAATTTTTGGTATTTAGTGATGAATAATGTTGAAATCATTAAAAAACACCTATGTGCAAATGCAAATTTGAAAAATTAAGTTATTTGTAAGAGAACTCGACTGTTCTTCAAAATATCAAGACAATTGAAAGGAAATATAAAAATATGGAGTACAATATGCTATACTCTGAAAGAAGTTGGTGAAAATCATTAGAACAGTTCATTTAATTTGATAAACAAAGTGTATTTATAATTTCTGAAACAGTCTATAGTTGCGTGGATTTTTCTTGCGTGGGCCGACAGATATAAAAACAGACCGCGTCTTCGTGAATATTTTACGCTGCGTTGTTAAGTACACATTTGGCCATAGTTCTGCATTGTAAACAAATATTTATAATGTACCTACGCTGAAAATAAGCCTAATCATTTTTTTGCGCCGGAATCTATAATTCTTCGCAACGGGCAATAACTGGAAAACAATTACCATCAAGTCACCATTCACCGTAGATCTAAGAAAATTTGAGACGAATAAAGGCTGTCGTTTTACACCAATCCTATAAACATTGTTAGTACCGCTGTTAATTGCCTTCATTATAGGTTAGAATTAAAGTAATAACCACAAAAGTAGAAAATTTTTCACGAAAATTGATGATATAGTACTTTTAGTAGAGGATGGAAAGGTCGCCTGATTCCGTGGTAGGTCACCATTTACCATTTCAATAAAAAAATGAGTGGAATCGTACTTTCTTGGTAAACTTGCTTCGATAATGCAAAATAGACACCTGATAGGTGAATTTAATTACTTCTTGGTGAAATAATTTCGTTACTACATTAAGTTAATCGCTTAAATCACGTATGCGCAGTTTTTGTTTTTTTTTATCTCGAATGCAGTGACTGAGCTAAATATACATTTCTAACCCGCGTTTTGACATGATAACAATCCATTAGTGTTGTATTGATGAAATTAAAGTGAAATTGCCATACCATTCCATTGCAATATGGAAATAATGAAAAAAATATTCGAAGGCCACCGGTGAATGGCGACTTGACGGTATGACCAGAAGAAATAATTGCGAAAAGCGTCAGGCTGATCTATAGGGCACTGCATGAAATTCTCTCTTTCTCTTTCACTCTTTCAGAAATTTTGCAAACAACAAGGCCAAGAAACGTCAAAATCCCATATAAAATCAAAACAATGCAGTGCCCTATTCCCGTTTTCAGAAATAAAATATCATGACACTTCATGTCATGAAACCATCACTCTGATGCCTGTATCTTTGAATCCGAGTCATACAATGATAAATCAACGCAACCGATTTTGATACCACTGAAGGTTACGCAGGCCAGTCAGTCATTTATTTCATCTCAGTTATTGCATCCCGTGCGATCGGTGGAGTTTTCGATGAGATATGAAAATTTCTGACTTTCAATAATTTTCCGTCAGTCGCGCGGTTGGCCACCACCGCATCACAGCGTCACGCTTATGCTGTGGTGAGATTTGTTCAACGTGTGCGATCACTCGGGAATAAATCGGTACATAGGGTACTTTAACCAATAATTGTGGACTCCCTTCAATTTATCTCAAATTTCCTGCACAAATATTATTTTACTGGTGAACATCATCCAGGAGGAGCGAAAGACAACGGAAGATGATCTGAGATATTACTTTGTAGGCGGCATTCAGAATTGTGATCGCTCGGCAGTTATCGCACTCCAACTTGTCACCTTTCTTGTAGATGGGGCAATGACCCCTTCCTTCCACTCTCCCGGAAGCAGTTCGGTCTCCTAGAGCCAGATTATTAGCCGGTGCAGGCAGGGAGCCAACTTTTCCGGACCCATCTTGATGAGTTCAGCTCCGATACCATCCTTATCAGCTGACTTATTGTTCTTGAGCTACGGGACATCTTCCTTAACTTTTTTCAGCGTTGGCTCGTTGCTGGTCCCGGAGTCATTTTTCGCGCTGTCTTGATTTTCCATGTCTACGCTCTTCGCACCATTCAGGTGTTCGTCAATCACCTCACGTCCGTCCGTCAAGATGCTTCCGTCCTTATCCCTACGCATTTTGGCTTCCGGCACGAAGCCTTTGCGGGATGCGTAGAGTTTCTGGTAGAACTTCCACAGCAGTTCCATTTGTTCACATTCCGTTTCATCAAAGCGGCGCTTTTTCTCTTGGAAGAGACGGGTCTGCTGTTTCCGCTTTCTTTATATCGTTCCACGTTCTGCCAGGTCCCGTGCTGCAGCATGACCGACCTCGCTTCCAACCGTTCACGAAAGTTAGTCTAGTTCATTCGAGAATATCATGGGAATGATGATATTCTGTTTCTCATGAATCTTCAGCGATGATTAGCATGATATAATATGTCGGAATTGTTATTTTTTAACACTTCACTATTTCTCACCTTCCGTTACCAACCCCCCCTAACGAGAGTGCGGAAAAATACTGTTTTCGTTATAACTTTTTTGTTTTTCAATATTTTTCGACCAAATTTTGACACAATAAGCGAATATCCTTCTAATTTAAGGATTTGCTAGGGATTGTTGGAATGGCCACCTGGTTCCGGAGTTATTCCGGAATCAAAATGGGTCATTCGATTTGGCCACTTTGGAAAAAGTAAATTTTCGATATGAGAGCTGTTCAGTTTTCAGACCTAAGTGCACTAGAATGATAGAAAAATTTGTCTAGAAGTCCATCCCGGTCACTATGTGCATTGGAATCCGTTTGACGGTTGTTCCAGGGCACCGGTTCCAGGGTCAATTTTTAAATATGATTCAATACCATCATGCGACACCTCAAACTTCGTGGTTTTTCAAGATGCATCATTCTATGCTGTTTTGGCGTTGTTTGAAATACTGTTGGCCATTCTGGAACCGGTATTCGGATTTCCCGGGAATCGGTTCCGGCGGTTCCGGGGTCAATTTTCGAAAATAAACAAACACCATCATGCGACATATCAAACTTCATGATTTTGAAAATTATGGCATTTTATCATAATGATTGGGCACTTAGGACTTAGGATACATTTGGCCATTATGGAATCGGTATACAGATTTTCCGGAATCCAGTTTCGGGGCCAAATTTAGAAAATGGTTCAATACCGTCATGCGGCATCTCAAACATCGTGATTTTCAAAATGCATCCACTGTTGGGTATTCATTCTGAGAATGCATCCAGGAATGCCTTCCAGAGATTCCTCATGGAATTCCGCAACCTTTCCAAAGAATTCCCTTCGGAATTCATCCAGGAGATTCCTCTTGAACGATGTTCTTCTAGTTCATTCAATCCAGCGAGGTTACCAGAAATTCATTCCGAGGATTCCCCTAAGAGGTTCCTCCGAAAAGTGTCATAGGAATTCCTTTTAGGAATTCCTCCAGGAGTTTCTTATGGAGATTTGATTCCGGGGATTCATCCAAGAATTCCTTTTGTACATGCTTCCTGGATATTGTAAGGGTTCCTCCAGAAATTAATTACAGAGAATTTCCCAAAAACTCGTTTCGGGTGATTTCGCGTAAAATGCTATAGAACGCTCTTGCACAAGTTCCCTCCGCAAACCCCGGAGGTTTCTCCAGAAGTTTCTTCCGAAAATTCAAACAGGTATCACCTAAAGAATATCTCCAAAATTCCACCAAAGATTCCTTCAGGAGCTCCTCCGTGAATTCCTCCGAAAGTTCCTCCAAGCATTTCTCCAGGAAGTTCCCCCTGAAGTTTTTGTGAGTTTATGAGTTTTTATGAGAATTCCTTCGAGACATCCTTCGGGAAATTTTCCAAGGTTTCCTCCAGGAATT
Source organism: Aedes albopictus (assembly GCF_035046485.1). Taxonomy (NCBI): domain Eukaryota; kingdom Metazoa; phylum Arthropoda; class Insecta; order Diptera; family Culicidae; genus Aedes; species Aedes albopictus. The sequence goes on along the minus strand of NC_085138.1, from coordinate 371,932,919 downwards.
TCCTCAAAATATTCCGCCAGGAGTTCTTTCGAAAATTCCTCCTATAGTTCATTGAGAAATTTCTTCAGGAATTCTCCCAGTAAGCTCCTCCAGGAGTTCTTCTGGGAGTACCACCGAGCATTCTTCAGGGAGTTCCTCCAGAACTCCCTCTAGGAATCCTTTCAGCAGTTCCTCTAGGAATTCCTCTAGAAGTTCCTTCAGGAATTGTTCCAGGAAGTTCCTCTAGACCGAAACTTTCTGCAGGAGTTCCTCCGGAAATTCCTCTAAATTTTCTTCTAGAAGTTCTTACAGAAATTTCTCCGGGAGTTCCTTCAAAAAATTTAACGGGAATTTCTCCAACATTTCCTCCAGGAGTTCCTTCGAAAATTCCTCCGAGAATTCCTCCAGGAATTCTCCCTGGAAGTTCTTGCGGGAGTTTCTCCTGGAATTGCCTCAAGAGCTCCTCCAGAAGTTCTTCAAGGAATACTTGTAGGAGTCCCTCCGGGTGTTCCCCCAAGAGTTCTTCCAGGGACTTCCACCAATAGTTTCCGGGAGCGAATGGAGGAACTTTCAGAGGAATTGCTGGAGTAATTTCCGGAGAAATTTCTGAAGGAATTTTCGGAGGAATTTCTGTAGTAATTTCCGGAGGAATTCCTAGAGGAATTTCTGGAGGAATTCCTGGAGGAACTCCTGGAGGAATTTCCGGAGGAACTCCTGGAGGAATTTCCGGAGGAACTCCTGGAGGAATTTCCGGAGGAATTTCCGGAGGAATTTCCGGAGGAATTCCTGGAGGAATTTCCGGAGGAATTCCTAAAGGAATTTCTGGAGGAATTCCAGGAGGAATTCTCGGAGGAATTCCTGGAGGAATTCTCGGAAGAATTCCTGGATTTGATTGATTGATTTATCTTTATTTGAGAGACTTTCAGCCCTTGGCTGGTTCGTCTCTTTAAGAATTCCTGGAGGAAATCCGAAAGGAATTCCTGGAGGAAATCCGAAAGGAATTCCTGGAGGAATATCCGAAAGGAATTCTTGTAAAATTTCTGAAAGGAATTCCTGGAGGAATTTCCGAAAGGAATTTAAGGAGAAATTTTCGGAGGAATTCCTGGAGGAATTTCCGGAGCAATTCCTGGAGGAATTTCTGGAGGAATTTCCGGAGGAATTCCTGGAAGAATTTCCGAAGGAATTTCCGGAGGAATTCATGGAGGAATTTTCTGAGGAATTCCTGAATGAAATACCGGAGGAATTCCTGGAAGAATTCCAGGAGGAATTTCCGGAGGAATTCCTGGAGGAACTCCAAGAGAAATTTCCGGAGGAATTCCTGAATTAATTTCCGGAGGATTTCCTGGAAGAATTCCTGGAGGAATTTCCGGAGAAATTCCTGGAGGAATTCCTGGAAAATGGCCAACAGTATTTCAGATAACGCAATATCATGCCAGAATGATGCATTTTGAAAATCACGATGTTTGAGATGCCGTATGACGGTATTGAACCATTTTCAGAACTTGGCCCCGGAATTGGATTCCGGAAAATCTGTATACCGATCCTAAGTGGCCAATCATTATGATAAAATGCCATAATTTTCAAAATCATGAAGTTTGATATGTCGCATGATGGTGTTTGTTTATTTTCGAAAATTGACCCCGGAACCACCGGAACCGATTCCCGGGAAATCCGAATACCGGTTCCAAAATGGCCAACAGTATTTCAAACAACGCCAAAACAGCATAGAATGATGCATCTTGAAGAACGAAGTTTGACGTGTCGCATGATGGTATTAAATCATATTTAAAAATTGACCCTGGAACCGGTTCCCCGGAACATACGTAAAACGGGTTCCATTTTTTTCTATCATTCTAGTGCACTTAGGTCTGAAAACTGAACAGCTCTCATATCGAAAATTTACTTTTTCTAAAATGGCCAAATCGAATGACCCATTTTGATTCCGGAATAACTCCGGAACCAGGTGGCCATTCCAACAATCCCTAGCAAATCCTTCAATTAGAAGGATATCCGCTTATTGTGTCAAAATTTGGTCGAAAAATATTGAAAAACAAAAAAGTTATAACGGAAACAGTATTTTTTCGCACTCTCGTTAGGGGGGGTTGGTAACGGAAGGGTTAATACATAAGAAGAAGTGGGATTAGAGTTATTTAGAACTAAATATGTAATAATAAGTTTGCATAGACAAATTGCTCAAAACGGTAAAAAAAATTCGAAAATCCATGAACTTCGGTATCACAGAGCTAACTATCGACGCTTGAGAATACCAGGACGCAAAATATGTATAAAAACCAAACAGTGAGTCGATTCTGCGTCATAGAGCGACCCTATACAATTCATTTCAATCGATATGAATTATTTGAAGGCCGTGTTATAAGCAAGCCCTGAGGAAAACTTAACTTTATTTGGCTGAGTGTTTGGTTTTATTGATTCAATTTTTAATTTTTTTGCGAAAGAAAAAAAAGAATTGCTACGAAAGTTCACCGCGATCCATCCCTACTCCCCAACTAGGTCAATTGTTCCTAGCCATAGTCTTTCCACTCGACACTTTCTCTACTTCCAAACCATTACCAGGGGAAAATGATGGGAATCATCGACTTTTGAATGGCCGCACATATAGTCATACTTTTGAGCACATTCATGTGAACCTTTCCACCCGTCGTCGTCGTCGTCGTCGTTGCACGTTCAGCAGCGTGCCATTCTCCTACTTCGGCTCCTTTTGAATGAATTGCCTCTGTTGTAAATCGTCGAGCAACACACACTTACCATCCCTCCTCCCACACCCAAAGTGCTTCTCTTCCACCGAGTTAGTTGGGTAGTTGGGTAGGTACCCACCTAGTCATCTAACGTTCGTTCAAGTCAATGTTCGTTTCGAGAGGACCCATTCATTTCGTCATTGGCTGCTTTGCCTGCTGCTGTCACTGTGCCATATACGTAGTGCAGGCAGGCGGAGGTACCCAAGCCAAGTACTTTAGTTCCATATCCTTGACAAAATGTTCCAGCAAGGCCACCTCGTGCATTACGTCGTCGTGCTACTTTTCACACCATTTAGAATCTTCTTCGTTCTATTTCCCCCTGTGCTTCTTGTTATGCTTATTGAGTCCCATCTGTGGAAGGAAAGGGTGTCAATTTATCCATCCTCCATTTGAAGCAGCTCTTAGTACCTTGAAACCAAGTCACGTGTGATGGGGGAATGCCATTCAAATTCATACACTTAACCGGGATTTTTTTTTAGAGAAAGAAAAAACACATTCAACCATCTGTTCAACTGAGCTGTTTCACTAAAACCATTTTCCATTTGAAGAAAAATTGTTTGCATCGTCACTGCGAGTTGCATACTTTCATCATCTTTTCTCAAAGAAGTCAGGGAAAATGGTTTTGCTTTGAGAGTTTTTTTTTCAAGGCGCAAAAAGTTTCCAAAGAAAGCTCGTGTGGTATGTAAAGCCCTTGGAAAATATTCATGTTTCATAAGTTAAATAGTAGATAATCTCAGAAAATATTGGGGCGTAAGAGTTCACAGGGGGTTTTGAAGAAGTCGCAAAAAGAGGGCAAAGTGAGTCTCTGGGTTTAAGGGAGGTCACGGAGTTTACAAACCTTTTATTATGAAGACAGCTCGAATATTTCAATTGAACTGCCTTAGTAAGGCCGCATCTATCACTATCTCAGCATCAACACAAATAGGCCTGCCTCTGTATCTACCCGCAATCATGTACCTTGGTCAAATTAATCATCAAACCTATCCTCACTGTCTCTCTCTTCAGAGAAGCAGTCCCTAATCACGGTGTATGTGACAAAAAAAATTATCAAAAAAAAAATCAGTATCGCTAAGCCACTCACCAAATGAAAGCTAAGGACCTAAGGATCTATGCTTTCATTTGAGGCTAAGAGCGAAATGTTCTATCGGAGATCTAGAACAATTTTTATTTTTTTTTGTGATTCCTAGAACAAATTTTAGAAAAATACTCATTTTTTAGTTCTTTTTACTCAAAATTTGTATGGGAAAATTACCCCCGATTGAACATTTCTCTTAGTACCAAATAAAAGCATAGACCCTTAGTTTCCATTTGATGGGTGGCTTAGGCATACTGATTTTTTTTTCTAATAATATTCTTCTACCACGGTACACGGTACGTGTAGGTACTACACGGTGTCCCTTTCGATCGGTGCCGATGAAATCAGTCTTCTTTTTCTTCTTGGCAAAACGTCCCTATTGGAACAAAACCTTCTTCGCAGTAATGTTCTATGAACATTTACACAGTTACTAACTGATAGCTTCCTCTGCCAATGACCAGGCCACCCCCAGAATCCACTTCACTGGAGAAAATTTCTGAAGAATACCTGGTGGAATCCTAAGAGAAATTTCGGTAATTCCAGGGAGAATTCATGGAAAAACTCCTGGAGGAATCTCCGAAGCAATTTCTGGAGGAATCTCAGGAGGAATGCATTTAGGAACTTCTGGACAAATTTCTGGCGGAATTTCTGAAAAATCCCTAGAGAAATTCTTTGAGAAATCCTTGAAACTACTCCTACAGAAATCGCTTGAGAAACTTCTTGACAAACTCTTTGCGGAATCCCTGGAGGAATTTTTGAAAGCATACCTTAAGGAATTCTTAGAGAAATCGCTAGACGAATTCATGAAGGAATCCTTAGAGGAATTTCTGGAGGAATAGTTTTGGAGAAGGAATAATGCTTGGAGAAATTTCTGGTCGAATGCCTGGAGCAATCCCTGCATAAAATCCTGAATGTTTTCCTTGTGGAATCTCTAGCGGAGCTCTGGGAGGGACCTCTGGTAGAATTCCTGGAGCAACCCCTAGATGAATTTCTTGAGAAATCTCTGGAGTAATTCCTGGATGAATCCTTGAAGGAATTCCTGAAGGAAACCCTGGAGGAATCCCTGTGCAGGATTTCTAGGAGAAATTCCTGGAGGACTCCCTGAAAAAATTCCTGGATTAATTCCTGGAGGATTCCCTAGAGGAAATCTGGGAGGAATCCCTGGAGAATTTTTTAAGAAGCCTTGTGAGGAATTCCTGGAGAAATCTTTAGAGAAATTTCCAAAGGAATTCTTGGAAACATCCCTGGAGGAATCCCTGAAGCAATTTCTGAGGAATCTCAGGAGGAATGCCAAGAGAAACTTCTGGAAAAATTCCTGGCGGAATCCGAGGAGGAATTCCTGGAGAAATCCCTAAAGAAATTCTTGGAGAAATTCCGTGGAACTATCCTTGAATGAATTTCAGGAGGAATCTCTAGAGGAATTCTGGGAGAAATCCCTGGAAAAGTTTATGAAGAAATTCCTAGACGAATTCCCAGGAGAATTTCTGGAGGAATTCCAGGAGGAATCCATAGAGACATTTCTGAAAAAAAATCCTTGATAAATTCCCGAGAGGATTTTGCCTGAATAAATTCCGGAAGAAATTCCGGGACAAATTCCTGGGGGAATTTCTGAAGTAATCCCTGAGGGATTTCCTGGAGGATTCCTGAAGAAATCCTTGAAGGAGTTTCTAGAGGAATCTCGAGAGAAATTCATGCAGGAATCTCTAAAGGAATTCTTGGAATAATTCTTGGATGCATTTCTAGAGAAATTTCTGCGGAAATCCCTAGAGGATTTCCTGGATAAATTCTTGTAGTTATTTCTGAAGGAATTTCTGGAGGAATATCTGACGGAATTCCTGGAGTAATTCCTGGTGGAATTCTTGAAGATATTCCTGGAGGAGTCCCTGAATGAAATCCTAGAAAAAAAAAAACCCCTACAGAAATCCCTGTAGGAACTCTTGGAAGAATGCCTGGAGAAATTCCTGGAGTCATGCCTGTAGGAATTTCTGGAGGAATCTCTAGAGAGTTTCTTTAAGAAATCTCTAGACGAACTCCTGGAGGATTCCATGTATATATTCCATGAGGAATCCCTGGAGGAATCCTTAGAGAAGTCCCTGAAGGAATTCCTAGAGAATTTCCTTGAAGAACCAATGGAGCACTTTCAGGAGGAATCCCTGAATGAATTCCTGGAGGAATATCTGAAGAAATCCTTGGAGGAATCTCTAGAGGAATTCGTTGGGGTATCTTTAAGAGGAATACTAGTAGGAATCTCTGGAGAAATTCCTAGAGGAATCTCATGATGAATTCCTAGATGAATTTCTGGACGAATCCTTGTAGGAATTTTCGTGGGAGTCCACGCAGGAATTCCCAGAGGAATCCTGGAAGGATTCTCGGAAGAATTTTTCTAAGAATCTCTGGAACAATTCTTGGAGAAATCCCAGGAAGAACTCCTGAAGAAATTCAAGCATCAATTTCTGATGCAATTCTAGGAAGAGTTTCTGAAGATTTTCCACGAGGAAGTACTGAAGAAATCGAAACTGTAAAGAAACCGTAGAAATTCCTGAGGAAATCCTGAAGGAATCCTTGAAAAAGTACGTAGAGGAACTCTTGGAGGAATCCCTGTAGCAGTTCCTGAAGGAATCTCTGGAAAATTTCCTGGAAAAAAAACGAGAAGGAATCCCGGAAGCAATCCCAAGATGAATTCTTAAGAGATTCTCTAAACAGTTCCTGGAAGAAGTCCTGGAAGAAATCCTCTAAAGAATTTCAGAAAAAATCCCACAATGTATTACAAAATTCTTGAAGGAATTCATAAAGAAGTCCTGAAGAAGTCCCTGGACGAGTCTCTGGAGAAATCCCTCAAGGTGTTCCGGAAGAAATTCTGCAGGAATCCAAGAAAAAGTTTCAAGAGGAATCTCAGGAGAAATCCTTGAATGAGCTCCAGGACAAACTTCTAACAGAACTTCTAGAGGAATGTTTGAAGGAATCCTGAATAAATTTCATAGTCCTAGAGGAATCCCTGAGGAACTTCCTTTATAAATCTCTGAACCCCTGGAGCTATCCTTGAAGAACTTTCTGGAGGAATTTCTGAATGACTTCCAGGAGAAACTCGTTCTCACAGTTCTAGATTGCCACAGACGTTGTTTTGGTGCCAATTTCAAAGAATTTTTCGTTCTTCAATTTGTTCCAACAACCGAGTTAACGGACACTTTCAACCATGCCCGACATAGAAAGAAAATGAACCGCATGAGCCCAATTTTTCCTCGCTGATTTGACGCAATCATTGCAAATTGTTTGTCTCGTGCAACCAAATGGGACAAATTCAAGCATAAGCGCAGGACGAAGCAACGGTTTCAAAACAAAAAGGAGTTTCCAAGGGGGATTCAGGGTATTTCAGGTTCCGTTCCGTCAGGTTTCGTTGACATTTCAAAGGGATTACGGCTATTTCAGGGGCTATTCAGGGGGGTCCCAGGAACCTTTTATTGGCGTTACAAGTGGGTTCATGGGCGTATCAAGGCATTTCAGTGAAATTTCACAGAGTTTCAGGGGGTGTCAGAAACGTTCTGAGAGCGTTCCGAGGGGTTTAAGGGGCGTTCCAAGGAGTTCCTGAGGCATTTCAAATGGATTACGGGGAGTTCAAAAGCGTTTCAATGGGATTATGGAGGTTTTAGGGGCGTTTGAAGGCATTTCAGGGAAATTCAGGGTTTCAGGGGGTCTCAGTAGACTTTTATGGGCATTCAGGGGTATTTCAAAGGGATTACCCAGAGACCGGCTGGAACCCCGTGGAACCCCCTCAGACCCCTAAAACGCTCATGAGACCTCCAGGTACCACCCTGGAATCACTTGGGACCCCCTGAAGTGTCTCTAAAACTTCGTGAAGCACCCTTAAAACCCTCTGGAATGCCCTTGAGGCTTCTTAAAACGCACCTAAGATCCCCTGGATCTCTGTGGGATCTACTGAAACGCCTGTGGAACCCCCTTGACCCCCTGACATGCTTCTGAGATACCCTGAAATACCCCTGAGACCTTCCGGGACCCCTAAAAACCCCCGAAACGCCCCTGAGACCTGCAGGAATCCCCTTAAAGCTCTATTGGACCCCCTGAAATGTCCCTGTAATTCTGAGATCTCCTAAAACTCCTCGAGACCCCTTGTTATGCCTGAGACCTACAAATAGCCCCTGAGATCCTCCAAAGCACCCTCTGGGACCTCCAAGAAAAAAAAGTACCTCCAGGTACCTTCAATGAAACTCTCTTAGACCCTTTTAAACGCCCCAAAAGACCTCCTGGAGACCCCTGAAATCCCCTGATCCATTGAAGTGCCCCTGAGGCTCAATGGATCCCTCTGAGACCCCTAAACGCTCGTGATTCACTTCTGAAATTTCCTGGATTCCTCTGCAACTCCCTTCGATCTCCTGAGACGCCTCTAAGACTCCCTCTCAACGTCCCAAAGACTTCCCGGTACCACTTAAAATCCCCTAGGACCCCCTTAAAATGCCCCTGAAATGCCCTTCAGACCCTCTGAATCTTTTCTGGATCCCTTTGTGCCCCCCCCCCCCTAAAACCTGTTTCGGCCCTTGAAACGCCGCTGAAACCTCTTAATGCTCCTCTCCTATAATCGCCCATGACTTTTCTGATATTGATTTTTTTGTCAGATGAGAAATTTCGGTGGGCGAAAAGTGGGCAGCAGCATCTTGTAGGACATCCTACTGTACACTAAAACCTCTTTTTGTGCAGGTTATTTTTATACACTTTTAAATCATGCATCTACTCAGGAGAACAACTGAGAATTAATATCGTGCATGAGAAAATGTAATAATAACGGTAACTAAGGCAGCTGCGAGTAGGTGGCATTTATAGTGGAGAGAAAAGGGAGGTTACAAGGTTTTGGAGGGTCCTAGGGGCTTTTAAGAGGGTTTCAGGGTCCTTTCATGGAGTTCCAGTGCGTCTCAAGCGCAGCATGGAATCTCAGAGGATTCCAGGGAAGATCGAGCGTTTCTCAGGGGCGTTTCAAGGAGTTTAATGAGGTCTTAATGGCGTCTTATGGAGTCTCAAGGGGTTCCTCTGGGGCGCTTTAGGGGGTCTTAGGGTCGTTTCGGCGGGTTTCAGAGGCGTTACGCAGCCGGTTTAGGGGGTTGCATACGGGACATTACATTTGAAGGGGTTTTAGGGGGATTTCCAAGGAATGTCAGGAAGATTCAAAGCATTTTCGTCGAGTTTCAGATGCGTTATGGAGGCGTTTTCGGTGGTTTCGGAGATTATGCGTTACATGGAATCCGAGAGGATTTTAGGATGGTTTCGGAGGCATTTCAGGAAGTTACAGAAGAACCCTTCAAAAAACCTCTTGAAAACCCTTAAAACATCACTAATGGCATGGAAATGCCCTTGAAATCCCCGCAATTAGAAATGCACCTGAAACCCCTTTGATCCGTAATCCCATTCAAACACCGTTGAAAACTTCAAAAACAATTTGAAATTTCCTTGAAACCTCATCGAATGCCATCAAAAAGCCCCAGAAACTCCCTGAAAAGCTCTTTAAATGGTATCAAACGCTCTTAAACCGTAAGGAACGCCCTCAAAACCGTTCCTGAAACCCCCTTGAAGCTCTCTGAATTGCCTACGAAATGCCTTGAAACGCACCTGAAACGCTTTTATAACATCCTTCAAAGGCTCCTTACAAACTTTTCCTGCATCTTTCTTGACGTTAGCAAAAAGAGATGAACAAAAGCTGGATGAGGCGAATATACGGAGAATCCCTGATATATAGGGGAGACTGGGGAGACTTGATCCCTTTTTCTTAATTTGCCTGAAACTGTAAGAAAAAACACAAAACTAGATCCGATTTCCGTACAAAATGGCAGGTAAACATCTATTGGAAGTTAATACACAACAGAAGGCCTTTAAATTATTGTTAAAGTTTTCAAAACTGTGTTTTTATGGAGGCATGTCTAATGATGTATTTTTCAAAAATGGGTGACACTTGATCCCCCTTTGAGCACATGGTTTATTTAAAGGGAAAATAATTCCAGAGTCTTCCTATTCATTTTCTTTTCGAGTTTTCTTGTATTTTCGATGAACATGGAGTGTTTGAAATTGTAAGATTTCCTTAAATTTTTAAGGATATGCCGTATTTTCAAAATGGGGAGACTTGATCCCTCTTTTCTTGGTTTATACTAAAGTTATAATTATCTGACACATTTTATCGTTGAATAGACCAGAATTCCAAGTAAATAGAGACTTCCGAATAGAATTTTATTTTTCACATGTATAATGTTTGTGTAATCCTCGAGGGATCAAGTCTCCCCATGTCACTGTTGTGTATACTAAGCCGAATTAATTAAAATATGTTAACAATAGCCTGATTTGGATAAATAAGTTTGAAAGTATTTTATTTAAACTATGTACTGTGAAATTTTGACACGATTTGGTTCAATTTTCACAAAGTTATTGAGATTTTTCGGAATCGCCTAAAAGATTTCTGAAGGACTGAAAACAAACCATCAGCCGTTAAAAAATAATGCAATGTACAATCGAAATCACTTGTAGCCAAAACATAGTCGTTTGTCCAGGAGTAGTTTTGGAAAAAATATGATTGAAGAAAAATGTTTTTGATTCCGAGAAAATATGGGGGGAACAAGTCTCCCCAGGGATCAAGTCTCCTCAGTCTCCCCTACTTACTGTTCAATGGGCAAACCGTTTCAGACAAAACATCTCTTCTAAATCATGCCGATGAAAGTTTGCATCGGTACATATCTCAAGTAGAAGCTTGACACTGTTGGTTGAAGGAGTTTTCTTTACCTTTCTATCCGACAGACCCCTCAACATCACCATTTCAGATTTTTCACTTTTTATTTTTACTGAGTATATACTTTTTCAATTATTTGCAATTACATAGGGTTTTCTTGTTTTTTGTTCGGGTTTTCATCCACATTTTTTTCATCTTCTGAATTTTTCCATTCACTTGTTCAGTGTGGTTCACCTTGTTTCCATTTTTTCCGGTATTTATAGAGAATATTATTTATATAATATATATAAAATAATATTTTTGTTTAACACACTGCCCGCCCGTCTCTCACGATTCTCATCTCACTTGTGTTGTGTTTGTTCAAGTTTTCTTTTTTTCTCTTGTTTCGAATTATGTGTGTGAGAGTGTCTAACTTACTGGCTAATGAAGAGTGTGAGAATTGTTTTACTCGCTTGCACTCTCTTTCTCTCTCTTTCGTTCCTCACCTTTCACTCGTTTCACTTTCGCTTCCATTGTGTTTTCCTTCGTTTATGTACTTAAATCTCACATCGCAGTTTGAATCAGTACTTTTGCTGCTTCTTCTTCTTATTCTTTTTGACAAATGTTACCTACGGGTTACTAACAAACAGCATGCGTTTTTTGTATCACGTGTAGAGAGAAAAAGACGAAGCCCGAAAACTTGAGGGAGGGAGGAAACGGAACAGAAAATAAGTCAACAACAACTCAAGACGGGGGGGGGGGGGGGACGAAGAGTGGAGAAAACATTACATCATGAAGATAGAGAGAGAGATGGAAACGGGAACGTTCCTTGTATATTTTTTTTGTTTTATTTACTTACTTTACTGGAATTTTGACTTTTTACAATAGAGACAATGTAATGCGGGTTTTCTTAGTTTGTTTCCTTGTTTGTTTGTTTGTGTTTGTTTCGATTTAAATATTTATAATTTCATTATATTCAGTTTCTTTCTCAGAGCGTTTGTTCTTATCATTTACTAAGTTTTCTTTTTCTTTTCATATATATGACAGAGCGTTATCTCAGCGATTCTTCCGTTCAGTTTTTTGTTTGTTTGTTTTATCTTTTCATTAATTAAGGGTTCTCCGGTTAAGGTCAGTTTCATCATGTTTCTGTTGCTGTTGCTTACCGACTAAGTTTGTTTTGTGTTACATTTTGCGCGTCTCTTCTCTTCGGAGGGAGGACAATGTAACGACCATACACACAGGAGGAGAAATTTACACTGGGGAGTGGTGGGAGGTTGTTTTGTGATTTCCGTGTTGTCAATTTTCGCGGACGAAAAAAAAATCTGGATTAAACGACGTTTTTTTTACAACGATGATGGCGCATGTGTTTCGGGTAAATCTTGCGTTTCCGTGTTTATCGTAGCGAGAGAAAATTTGTTGCATACAATTTGTCTAGTGTTGTTTGTTTTATCAGTTTAATGAGTGAATTTTTCTCAGTGTACGTGTTGAGGAGTTTTTGCGTGTTTTGTCACTTATGAAATAATCAGTTTTTTTCACAGAATTTTTACACAAACTGATTCTTGACACAATAAACATCCTTTCTGTGGTAATGGGACGTGATGCATTGTGTTTGTTTGCTGCTTTGCTTTCTGTCTATCTTAAGTATTATTAGTTCCAGGGGGGCTGATCACTGTTTCTAAGCGTTTCGCAATAGATCACTATGATGGGCAAGAGTTGATGATGAAATATAGAGTAGACCGACGCTTTTCGTACGGTGTATGAGAAGAAAAGAAGAAGTGCGAGTTATGTTATGGGACGCAATATGATTCAGTTTGGCTGCTTGGATGGATAATAGGAATTCGTGATTAACTAAGTAAAACCAATGAATCAAAAATAGACTAGCCTTTATTGTTTGAGTTACTGTAGACGGATGTAAGACGGTTCCAGATTCGTGTTTCGCAACAAGAAGTAACTAAAATACATATTTATACTGTCTTTCTGCTGGTAGTTCACTTACTTTTAGGTAGGGTTAAGGACAAACGTCATGAAATCCCGCATCAACGGTGCATCAAAACTTCAAACGCACAAATCTCAAGAAGCAAGTTTCAAACAACAGTGCATTTTATTGTTCTGTTCTTGCTCACTTGTAATAAGCTTAAAATAAGAAGCTCAGGTGCGCTGGTTTTGTTTACGAAGAGATTTGTGCCCTCGAAATCGTTAGTAGGTGTCAAAGTCGGCCATTGTGGCGGCCATTTTGGGATTCTAACAAGTCTGTCCTTAAGAGAAACTGAAACTTGGCTTGTGTCGTTTGTCAAGTGATCGATAATATCAATTGCCAATCTTATCGATTACTCGTCAAACGTCATATTGTTTGATCCCTACCAGAAAGTGGAACCTTTGGTGCTCGTCCAGTGTTAAATGTGTAAATTCATTTAGCTGACATTGACATTGAAACAAACAATGTGAACCACATAACATCCATCATTTCCATCGATCCATGATCGATCTTATTGATCATCTGTCAAACGATACAAATCAGATCGATGGAACAATCGTTACCAGAAAGCGAGCTTGTTTAAGACGTCCATTAGTGCTCAAGATTAAAACGATATCTCGTCTGGTTTGTGCCCTGTTTGACAGTAAACCGATAATAACCGATCAAATTTCTGTCAAATAACACAAATTGCAATGTAAGACCGCGAGTGCACGGGGTCAAATGTTTGACAAGGAATGATCTACTAAAGAGTAAACATGTGTTTGACACTAATGAAAATTCGTTCGGGTCAAATCAGACATTTGGGCATTGATTTCGTTTTGGATAAATATTTGACCCTGTGTACTTGTATCTTAAGACAATTCGATATCTACAAACAACCGAGCTTGAATAGTTGGCAACCAATCGCAGCCAGAAAGTGAGCCAGCTAGCAATCAGTCATTTAAAAGCGTTGCATGGGTGAAGATGTATAATTTGATACAAAGGGAGTTGAAAGCTGAAATTTAATTGTTTCCCGATATTGATAATATACACTTTCCTGTTGTCGAATATTTAAAATTCCAATACGCAAAAAAATATGTAAAAACGCATGATGCTATCTCTTATACGAGCAGATGAAATGATCGATAGAACGGCTTATGGCACATAACTAATACATGACGTTTCGATGCAATTCTATGGCTTTTTGGGTGATAAATGTGAAAACATCACGCAGAAAAAACTATGTTAAAACCAAACATATTTGAGGTAAATTGAAATAAATTGTCATTTTTTTTCAGGCCACAAAAATAAAACTGTTTGGAGCAAATCGAACGTCACATTTGAAGCTAATGCAATCCATGTTTGAAACAAAAATGCATCTTCTGACAGATTATGTTAGAAATAAATGTAAATATTTTTGTTTTTTTTTGTGGCAGGTCAATGGGTATTGTCGAAATCAATATGTGATTGCGTTAGTTTTAAAAAATAAAATTTTAGTTTTAAACATTTAAAGAGTTTACCGAATAAACATGAATATTTTTGCTTCAAACGAACGAAATTTGTCTCCGTGATTGTGAACGTTCGGTTAATACTCGTTCGTTTCGTCTTCTTTCATCCCCATGGCCGCATGTAGGGATAGGGAGAGGAAGGGGTTCCGGTTGCCGTGCCCCCACATTTTGGGGGAATTCCTGCCAGTGTTTAAAAAATAAAGAAATCTAACAAAAGCACATGGTTGGCATAGGACTACACAACCGGGTACCTCTATTTACGGATCCTGATGAACCCAATGATCGCTTTATCATTCATGTTTATCTGGACCATCCCAACGTTCGTTTTGAAACACTCTGATGTCAATTTTGAATCACATTTATGTATATTTTGGGCATAATGCCAATTTAAGACCACGTAGACGCAGATTATCAGTGCTTGAAAAGTGAAGCGTTTTTCTCAAATTCTTTATTACACCAACGAACCTAACCTCAAAATGACTGACAATTCACAGGTCATTTTGACAGATGTAAGTAACATGAGCATGAAAAGGACGGCAACAAGTTCGATAAAGTAGAATATATCTTCCGTCATTTTCGTGCATGTGTGTGGTCTGTCAAAATGACTTGAGAAGTCTCAAACATTTTCATGGCTAGCTTTGTTGGTGTAATGAAGAATGAAGTAAAATTTGATCCTCTTTGATCGGCGCTATTCAACCCAAAGCGGTAGCTATATGCTTTCATTGACTAGCATGCCTTTGAACCGCAAGGGGATCAGGAGCAGTGAAAATAAACTGAGAGTGAAAAATGATGGTCTACGACTTGCGGCTCTCTGAATCTATCTCTTCGCCGGTGTATACGGCAAATAATATACTTGGTTTTAAAACGGTTATTGCGGTGTAAATGACATAAACTCAAATTAAAACGATTATAAGTCACGTGCAACATTCCGTCATTCCCAACACAATGACTGCTTTTACAAGTTTTCAGCAACCAATAAATCGACTGAATTATTTCCGCATTCTCACTCGCCACAGCAAGTGAGAACGAATGAGCTCCAGTCAGTTTGCTTCGCGAGCCAGCCGACCGATGAGGAACAGCGGTCACAGTTATTTCATTTTTACTTTACTCCCTTTGCCTGTTCGTTAGTAGTGGAGGCTAGTGCTGATAACAGCACATTCAATCGAAAATTGTCGTTTTCTTGGTCCACAAGTGTCGCAACTTTTTCGCGACTAGTACGCTGTGTTGTTGATTACAAAAGGATAGATGCGAACAACTTCTAAAACAGGGGTTCCCAACCTTTTTGAGGTCGCGACCCCCTTTAAGAATTGTCAAAACATCTAGGGCCCAAAGAAAATTTTTTGAAGAAAATTTAAGTAAAATGAACGAAACCGAGTTTTTTGGGTACAGTGACGTAGCCAGAAATTTACTATGGGAGGGATTTTCGACGATCAATGATAGGTTTTTTTTTTATTCGACACTCACATTTCGTAAACAATGATGTCATGTTCATTCAATTTGAGTCGTAGCTGAAAAATAGCGGCGCAGCCGAAAATATTTTTTCTACTGGAGATGTTTTATACTGAAAATTTGTTCCTCAAATTGTGGATTTTAGCGGTGGCGGACCGCCACTGGCGGTATACAAAACTTAAAATTTTTATAATTTGCACATAATAGTACAATTTTTTTGGTAACATCATGGCCCCCCATGACTGGCTTCACGGCCCCCCAGGGGGCCGCGGATCACCGGTTGGGAAACCGTGTTCTAAAATGATTCAGAAAACATCGTGAGTTAAGTCACGTCACGACTCAGTTGGGCAACGTCTACCCTCTTTGGTTTGACCGCATGTAATCTGAACACTTTTTAGTTTGACCCCCTCTAATCTGCACATCATTCAAACTAAAAATGGTTCAAACGTCATTCTGCTAATGGAACGGAGTGAAACGGAACGCAGAACCAAAACAAAACACCAAATCAGGTTGCCAGTAGTGTGTTCTTCGATGCTAACAGATTCGCTAGACGTTTAAATTTAAAATGAACCCCGTTAGTTTGCATGAGGTGCCGTTCAAACGAACGGGGGTAGACGGTACACGGTGTCAAAATCTCGATTATTATCGAACTTTCATGTACCTCGTATTTTTCTTCGGAAATGACTAATATTGGGGCTATATATTTATAATCAGATAACTAGAAAATATTTGATCGGCGAAAATTTTCCCATACATTTTGTATGGGACGTATTTTAGGCTAAAACCGCATTGATTGAATTTTAGTATGGAAAAAAGCCAAAAACTTAGCTAAATCATAATTTTCCCGATAGAATATTTTCAAATTTTTCGTTTATACTATTTAGCCGAAATTCTGACATTCTATGAAGAAAAGTCCGAGGTACATGAAAGTTCGATAATAATCGAAATGTTGACACCGTGCGGTAGAGCGTATTTTATCTCAAGTGCACGATTTGTGAAGGCTCTTAAGATTATATACCGTCTGCCCCCGTTGGTTTGACCGCTTCCGATCAGAACATTTTTTAATATGACCCCCGCTAATCTGGACATCGCTCAAACTAAAAATGATTCAAGCGTCATTTCGCTCATGGGACGGTGTGAAGAACGCAGAATCAAAACAAAACCACAAAACAGGTAACCAGTAGTGTGCTTTCCAATGCTCGCAGAGTTTCTAGAAGTTGAAATCAAAAATGAACCCCGTTGGTTTGCATGAGGTCTTGTTCAAACCAACGGGGGTAGACGGTATAACAGTAATACCCAATTGAAATGGGTAAAACGGATGATCAACTGGTTATACTAATTCTTCAGAGTTAGAGTGCATTTGTTTTCCAGCTATCAACAAATGAAGCACGCTTACATTTGAACGTGATAGCCTTTGTAGTTCAAATCGAGCAGAGGTCCTGTCAAAACAACAAGAAAGAAAGAAAGAAAATTTTTCAATTCATGAGGCATCCTCAAGCAGTGCTGAATCGACTTCATAAACAAGGTTTACAAAAGGTACAGTGGCACTTAGGAAACCATATCTAAGTAATCAAAAGTCCAGATAAGAAGTGACTTAATGAGCCAAGCAGCTTGTGAGATGTTGCTCTTTAACCTTTTAATCACCTTCATTTTTAAGTAATTTTGGAACTAAAACTTCACATAATGAAGTCGAATAGCCTTCTAAGCAGCTTCTGGTGGAACTACCGGAAAATGAATGTCGACAGATAATTGATTCAAGCCAGATTTCACCTGCATGGTAATTCATCGCAAATGTGGTGTTGGAATAGAGTTAGAGCTCTCACGCAGCGACTACCGGTACGAATCCGGTGGGCGTCATATTTTTTTTTTATTCTCACTATATTTATTGATACTATCATCCTAAGGATAAAATCAAATTTATTTTTTCTATGAAATTCACCTATGAAGTTGTTTTTGCTAAAATGACAGTATTGAACTTTTAGGAACTTGAAAGTTCCAACAAAGAAACAAGCAGCACCTTAAGCAGCTTTCAAGTAGAGGTAAATTCCGGCAAACACCTATCATCAACAGAACCCTACAAATGTTC